>NC_134492.1:64011197-64228385 GCF_040206685.1 Ascaphus truei | reverse complement strand
CTTCCCCCTCCGCTCGCTGCAATCACCTCCCCCCTCCTCCGCTCGCTGCAATCACCTCCCCCCTCCGCTCGCTGCAATCACCTCCCTCCTCCGCTCTTTGCAATCACCTCCCCCCTCCGCTCGCTGCAATCGCCTCCCTCCTCCGCTCGCTGCAATCACCTCCCCCCTCCGCTCGCTGCAATCGCCTCCCTCCTCCGCTCGCTGCAATCACCTCCCCCCTCCGCTCGCTGCAATCGCCTCCCTCCTCCGCTCGCTGCAATTGCCTCCCTCCTCCGCTCGCTGCAATCACCTCCTCCCTCCGCTCGCTGCAATCGCCTCCCTCCTCCGCTCGCTGCAATCACCTCCCCCCTCCGCTCGCTGCAATCACCTCCCCCTCCTCCGCTCGCTGCAATCACCTCCCTCCTCCGCTCGCTGCAATCACCTCCCCCCTCCTCCGCTCGCTGCAATCACCTCCGTCCAACTTCTGCCTGGCCAGAGGAAGGCGCTGCGGACCATTGCAGCACGGGAGGCCCCCTCACACCAAGGAGGGGGGGGAGAGAAAGTGTAAGAGGGGAGTGAGATGGGGGGTGTAAGAGAGAGAAACATGCAGCGAGAGAGGAGAGAGGTCTCCTGTAAGATCTGGGGATACAGAGAACGAGCGTGATGGATTAATTGCTGCCTTATTTCCCACAATCCCCTTCCCCTAGCCTCTCTACACACCCCTGTTTTGTTGCACGCCATCACACAGGAGTATAACTTTGCACTACAAGTTACTGTATGTTCCCGACGTGCTGAGTCCTGTATATGGGATTTATGCCAATTACATGTCGCTGCTGCTGAGACAGATATGGGTGTGTCCGGCATTGCGTTGGCTCGGGAGAGTCGGCAGAAAGGGACACAAATAATCTCACCAAAAATACCCCAGGTCACATGAGCACAGCACAGCGATCACCCACATACGTGTGTAAGCACTGCGCACGTTTCTCTGCCGGCGTCTCTGCTCTTCACCATTTTGTAAGCGATTTGCATGTTTCTTTAATCTATGTCTGGGATTTTCTGAGTAGAAATAGTCTTGCTGCTGTGGGCATTATTACACGTATGTGGTTCCCACATGACATGAAGTGCAGCTGTACAGGATATTGACGGTGTGTACTCTTCTATACTGGTTTTGTGTTGAGCACGCACACGCCTATACCCACTATACTGGAATAAACATAAGTGCAGTCCGGCGTCTTTCCTTGGGTAGATCCCGTGGAGTAGCGAGTAACCGTAGAAACGCCGTGGGCATTCCAACGCGCTCCGGGAATGAGCAAATGAAGTAACTTCACCGCAATCTCAGGCGTGCCCGCGGCCTTTCTAGCGCCCACTCGTCTATACAGTAACGTGACATGTAACCGACACGTGTTCCTCTGGGTTTCAGGCCCCGGAGATGTTCACGCCCCTGAAAGCCTGGCGAGCCCTGGAGGTCACGGAGAAGAAGCTGGTGGGGCCCCTGGGGATGAAGACCTTGGATGCAGAGTACGTGAATGTAATGTAGACATTGTTACACGGGCTTCACCCCCACAGCGGGCTTCATCTCATCATGCAATGCAGCTCCGGGGGGACAGGGTGGTGCATACATGGAATAGCCGCGAGGCGGAGGTGGTAGGGGCTAATACAGTAAGGGAATTAAACATGCCTGGGATAAACACAGGCTAAATCCTACATACAAACGAAAGCCCTGGATCTAATCGGGTGTGAGGTTTCACAGCAGCTGGGGAGATTGGGTGCAAGAAAGCCTTTCTATCACCTGGTTCTGCTTCTCGGTATTCACCGGCACATAATTAGACTCGTAATTAAGCTGCAGAAGACCCGGCTCGTGTTACAGTCCCAATTAGCTTCAGATTAATAGGCAACAGCAGCAAGTGCTAAGAATAGCTGCAGATACACAATACAGATACACAGCGATGTCGAATATCATTAGGGGCCCGCCGGGGGAAACCCACGATGGTGTTCACCTTGTGGTAGATGTTTGTGTAGTTGTGAGTGTATCGTGTGTGGGTTCTGGTGTTCATTCTGCTTGTGGGGCTCGGCCCTGTGAGTAAGGAATAATGGGTTTATTTTATTTGTTTACTTAGTGACATGGTTTACTGCGGCGTGTACGACAATGCTTTGGATAACGATAATTACAACCTTGCGAAAGGATTTAATTACCACCAAGGACCGGTAAGCCTGAATGTGTATCTCCATGTTATGTATAGAGAATCTGCTGCTGCAGTGATACCCGTATCAGTGCACCGTGTCTGCAGTAATACCCGTATCAGTGCACCGTGTCTGCAGTAATACCCGTATCAGTGCACCGTGTCTGCAGTAATACCCGTATCAGTGCACCGTGTCTGCAGTAATACCAGTATCAGTGCATCGTGTCTGCAGTAATACCCGTATCAGTGCACCGTGTCTGCAGTAATACCCGTATCAGTGCACCGTGTCTGCAGTAATACCAGTATCAGTGCATCGTGTCTGCAGTAATACCAGTATCAGTGCACTGTGTCTGCAGTAATACCCGTATCAGTGCACCGTGTCTGCAGTAATACCCGTATCAGTGCACCGTGTCTGCAGTAATACCCGTATCAGTGCACCGTGTCTGCAGTAATACCAGTATCAGTGCACTGTGTCTGCAGTAATACCAGTATCAGTGCACCGTGTCTGCAGTAATACCAGTATCAGTGCACCGTGTCTGCAGTAATACCAGTATCAGTGCACCGTGTCTGCAGTAATACCAGTATCAGTGCACCGTGTCTGCAGTAATACCCGTATCAGTGCATCGTGTCTGCAGTAATACCCGTATCAGTGCACCGTGTCTGCAGTAATACCAGTATCAGTGCACCGTGTCTGCAGTAATACCCGTATCAGTGCACCGTGTCTGCAGTAATACCAGTATCAGTGCACCGTGTCTGCAGTAATACCAGTATCAGTGCATCGTGTCTGCAGTAATACCCGTATCAGTGCACCGTGTCTGCAGTAATACCAGTATCAGTGCATCGTGTCTGCAGTAATACCCGTATCAGTGCACCGTGTCTGCAGTAATACCCGTATCAGTGCACCGTGTCTGCAGTAATACCCGTATCAGTGCACCGTGTCTGCAGTAATACCCGTATCAGTGCACCGTGTCTGCAGTAATACCCGTATCAGTGCACCGTGTCTGCAGTAATACCCGTATCAGTGCACCGTGTCTGCAGTAATACCCGTATCAGTGCACCGTGTCTGCAGTAATACCCGTATCAGTGCACCGTGTTTGCAGTATTACCCGTATCAGTGCACCGTGTCTGCAGTAATACCCGTATCAGTGCACCGTGTCTGCAGTAATACCCGTATCAGTGCACCGTGTCTGCAGTAATACCCGTATCAGTGCACCGTGTCTGCAGTAATACCCGTATCAGTGCACCGTGTCTGCAGTAATACCCGTATCAGTGCACCGTGTCTGCAGTAATACCCGTATCAGTGCACCGTGTCTGCAGTAATACCCGTATCAGTGCACCGTGTCTGCAGTAATACCCGTATCAGTGCACCGTGTCTGCAGTAATACCAGTATCAGTGCACCGTGTCTGCAGTAATACCAGTATCAGTGCACCGTGTCTGCAGTAATACCAGTATCAGTGCACCGTGTCTGCAGTAATACCCGTATCAGTGCACCGTGTCTGCAGTAATACCCGTATCAGTGCACCGTGTCTGCAGTAATACCCGTATCAGTGCACCGTGTCTGCAGTAATACCCGTATCAGTGCACCGTGTCTGCAGTAATACCCGTATCAGTGCACCGTGTCTGCAGTAATACCCGTATCAATGCATCGTGTCTGCAGTAATACCCGTATCAGTGCACCGTGTCTGCAGTAATACCCGTATCAGTGCACCGTGTCTGCAGTAATACCCGTATCAGTGCACCGTGTCTGCAGTAATACCCGTATCAGTGCACCGTGTCTGCAGTAATACCCGTATCAGTGCACCGTGTCTGCAGTAATACCAGTATCAGTGCACCGTGTCTGCAGTAATACCCGTATCAGTGCACCGTGTCTGCAGTAATACCCGTATCAGTGCACCGTGTCTGCAGTAATACCCGTATCAGTGCACCGTGTCTGCAGTAATACCCGTATCAGTGCACCGTGTCTGCAGTAATACCCGTATCAGTGCACCGTGTCTGCAGTAATACCCGTATCAGTGCACCGTGTCTGCAGTAATACCCGTATCAGTGCACCGTGTCTGCAGTAATACCAGTATCAGTGCACCGTGTCTGCAGTAATACCAGTATCAGTGCACCGTGTCTGCAGTAATACCAGTATCAGTGCACCGTGTCTGCAGTAATACCCGTATCAGTGCACCGTGTCTGCAGTAATACCCGTATCAGTGCACCGTGTCTGCAGTAATACCCGTATCAGTGCACCGTGTCTGCAGTAATACCCGTATCAGTGCACCGTGTCTGCAGTAATACCCGTATCAGTGCACCGTGTCTGCAGTAATACCCGTATCAGTGCACCGTGTCTGCAGTAATACCCGTATCAGTGCACCGTGTCTGCAGTAATACCAGTATCAGTGCACCGTGTCTGCAGTAATACCAGTATCAGTGCACCGTGTCTGCAGTAATACCCGTATCAGTGCACCGTGTCTGCAGTAATACCCGTATCAGTGCACCGTGTCTGCAGTAATACCCGTATCAGTGCACCGTGTCTGCAGTAATACCCGTATCAGTGCACCGTGTCTGCAGTAATACCCGTATCAGTGCACCGTGTCTGCAGTAATACCCGTATCAATGCATCGTGTCTGCAGTAATACCCGTATCAGTGCACCGTGTCTGCAGTAATACCCGTATCAGTGCACCGTGTCTGCAGTAATACCCGTATCAGTGCACCGTGTCTGCAGTAATACCCGTATCAGTGCACCGTGTCTGCAGTAATACCCGTATCAGTGCACCGTGTCTGCAGTAATACCAGTATCAGTGCACCGTGTCTGCAGTAATACCCGTATCAGTGCACCGTGTCTGCAGTAATACCCGTATCAGTGCACCGTGTCTGCAGTAATACCCGTATCAGTGCACCGTGTCTGCAGTAATACCCGTATCAGTGCACCGTGTCTGCAGTAATACCCGTATCAGTGCACCGTGTCTGCAGTAATACCCGTATCAGTGCACCGTGTCTGCAGTAATACCCGTATCAGTGCACCGTGTCTGCAGTAATACCAGTATCAGTGCACCGTGTCTGCAGTAATACCAGTATCAGTGCACCGTGTCTGCAGTAATACCAGTATCAGTGCACCGTGTCTGCAGTAATACCCGTATCAGTGCACCGTGTCTGCAGTAATACCCGTATCAGTGCACCGTGTCTGCAGTAATACCCGTATCAGTGCATCGTGTCTGCAGTAATACCCGTATCAGTGCACCGTGTCTGCAGTAATACCCGTATCAGTGCACCGTGTCTGCAGTAATACCCGTATCAGTGCACCGTGTCTGCAGTAATACCCGTATCAGTGCACCGTGTCTGCAGTAATACCCGTATCAGTGCACCGTGTCTGCAGTAATACCCGTATCAGTGCACCGTGTCTGCTCTCTCTAGGAATGGCTGTGGCCCATCGGTTATTTCCTGCGTGCCAAGCTGCACTTTGCCAAGTTGATTGACCGGGAAACATACCAGAAGACCGTGGTTTTGGTGAAGAATGTTCTGTCCCGTCATTACACGCACCTGGAGAGGTGAGTATGCAGAAACGGGTCAAAAACACAATTCTGACCCAAAACGCGCGCCTGTGTTATATATTTTGTATTTATATATTGTTGCATGTTGCTGACTGCAGGAGCAAAGCGGGCCATGGCGGCCATCTTTAACTCTACCAACATAGAAATGGTTGCTTTTGTATCATGGTTATGAGGTGTATATGCATTTCACATGGCTCGGTGTCTATGGCGACTTCTCCCCGTGTCCGTGTCTCACCGCGGCCTGGCTTCTCTTCCCCAGGTCTTCCTGGAAAGGCCTCCCAGAACTGACCAACGAGAACGGCCAGTACTGCCCCTTCAGCTGTGAGACCCAGGCCTGGTCACTGGCCGTGGTGCTGGAAGTCCTGCACGACCTGTAAGCCGCCCCTCGTTCCCCGAGCTTTTCCTGCTTTCCTGGCATTGTCACAATGCTCCCCAAACATTTCACTGCTACGGAGCAGCAGCTGATTATCGGGGGTTCACAGCGGTCTGTGGGGGGCTGTGTGTGAGCAGGCGAGGGGATGAGATCAGGGTAATGTGAGTTGATCTTCACACACCAGCTGGTCACAGGCACAGTAATTGTTAACACTTTGTTATTGGAACCTGATACCTTTCTTTGCATCGCTTTGTTCCTTGTGCTACACAGGTCCGAGACGCTACTCTACGGTTACATCCATCTCTCTCCGACAACTAACCATGTTTATCTTTGGTTTTGCCAGCAAGTTGCACAGTTCTTAATGAATGTAAATAAAGTCCTGAGGCTGAAGAGTTGTCTGACACCCTCAGGGTGTTATGAGCAGTATGTGGCCACCATGTCACCCATGGGACTCAGAAATATGGGTGACACAGAGACGGAGCTCAAATGATGCAGTATTTGGTGTGCGACCCTAGGGATTTTGCAGCTTTGTATAGCAATGAATGTTCTTAGAGCAGGGGAGGCCAGCTCCAGTCCTCAAGGGCCACCAACAGGTCAAGGTTCAAGGATATCCCGGCTTCAGCACAGGTGAAGCAGGGATATCCTGAAACCGTGAGCTGTAGTTGGCCGCTCCTGCTCTGAGCATTTGCAGTCAGTTGTTGTGTGTGGAAATTAGGAGTGTAGTGTGCCACTCTGGTTTAACAATACTGTAGGATAGGTGCATGAGTAGAGATATAGGGCGTCTTGCCGCCTGATTTTAGAGTAGGAAAATAAATGGAGGAAAGTGACAAACTGCAATAATCAATAATACAAAGACATGCTATTTAATGAAATGTGATAATATATTACCGTCTTCCTGCGCTCAGTTTGTCGTCTGTTAGTGACCTTGGCAAAGCGAAGGTCGCAGGAAACTCTGCAGGTAGAATGTATGCGATACCGCAGGATTACTGCCCCAGAGTTACCACTGTACGTCTGCGGCACAAACCTCAAATAAAGGATATAAACAGAGCACGGTGTGGCTGTCTTTCTTTGTTTTAAAATAAAAATGACACACTCTGCCTTAAGCGATTTCGTTGAGCTCAATTTAATTAAGTATATCTTTTATCCAACAGGCTGTCTGTGAGTAGGGTTACTGGCTCTGCACTTCTTTAGCCCAGGCTGTGCTGAAAACCTGGGTAATGCGGCAGGCGTAAGCTTATAGGGGGTCCATGTTAAAATGGATTTGAAACAAAAGGTGACCGTGAGTGCTCATTTGCATGTCATTACCCAGAAACCCTGGCTGCATTGGAAGCCTTGTATGCTAAGAGATAATGGGGAAGGGCAGGGGTGCAGACCCGCCTGAGACGTGTGCCGATGCAGGGGTTTTGTCACTTTTTTTTAACCCACCATAACTTATAGAATATATAGTATCTTTCACCCGCACCTTAGTTGTGAGCAGCCTGCGTGACATTGTAACTTTGCCCTGCTGTGTAATGTATGAGCTACACTCTCAGGATTGTAAAAATACCGCAGCATAGATTTTTTCCAGCAGGATATCTGTTCAGATAAAACTTATTGATCTTTTGACCATGTATGCACATGTGTAGAAATCGCCCTGCGCTTCCTCTGCTGTTTTGTTTCTTGCTGTAGCAAGAGTAAGCGAGTACTTCAGTATTGGGTAGTACCTTTTTGTATTGAGACTACGCATTGATACTTTAGGACGACATTGAGCGTCCTCTCTCTCTTCCTCGGGTTAGCGGCACAATCTGCCAGGCGTTTAACCCCGGCGTAACGTCACAATCTGCCAGGAGATTAACCCCGGCGTAACGTCACAATCTGCCAGGCGTTTAACCCGGCGTAACGTCACAATCTGCCAGGAGATTAACCCCGGCGTAACGTCACAATCTGCCAGGCGTTTAACCCGGCGTAACGTCACAATCTGCCAGGAGATTAACCCCGGCGTAACATCACAATCTGCCAGGAGATTAACCCCGGCGTAACGTCACAATCTGCCAGGCGTTTAACCCGGCGTAACGTCACAATCTGCCAGGAGTTTAACCCCGGCGTAACGTCACAATCTGCCAGGCGTTTAACCGCGGCGTAACGTCACAATCTGCCAGGAGTTTAACCCCGGCGTAACGTCACAATCTGCCAGGAGTTTAACCCCGGCGTAACATCACAATCTGCCAGGCGTTTAACCCCGGCGTAACGTCACAATCTGCCAGGCGTTTAACCCCGGCGTAACGTCACAATCTGCCAGGAGTTTAACCCCGGCGTAACGTCACAATCTGCCAGGCGTTTAACCCCGGCGTAACGTCACAATCTGCCAGGAGATTAACCCCGGCGTAACGTCACAATCTGCCAGGCGTTTAACCCCGGCGTAACGTCACAATCTGCCAGGAGATTAACCCCGGCGTAACGTCACAATCTGCCAGGAGTTTAACCCCGGCGTAACGTCACAATCTGCCAGGAGTTTAACCCCGGCGTAACGTCACAATCTGCCAGGAGTTTAACCCCGGCGTAACGTCACAATCTGCCAGGAGTTTAACCCCGGCGTAACGTCACAATCTGCCAGGCGTTTAACCCCGGCGTAACGTCACAATCTGCCAGGCGTTTAACCCCGGCGTAACGTCACAATCTGCCAGGCGTTTAACCCCGGCGTAACGTCACAATCTGCCAGGCGTTTAACCCCGGCGTAACGTCACAATCTGCCAGGCGTTTAACCCCGGCGTAACGTCACAATCTGCCAGGCGTTTAACCCCGGCGTAACGTCACAATCTGCCAGGCGTTTAACCCCGGCGTAACGTCACAATCTGCCAGGCGTTTAACCCCGGCGTAACGTCACAATCTGCCAGGCGTTTAACCGCGGCGTAACATCACAATCTGCCAGGAGTTTAACCCCGGCGTAACATCACAATCTGCCAGGCGTTTAACCCCGGCGTAACGTCACAATCTGCCAGGCGTTTAACCCCGGCGTAACGTCACAATCTGCCAGGCGTTTAACCCCGGCGTAACGTCACAATCTGCCAGGCGTTTAACCCCGGCGTAACGTCACAATCTGCCAGGCGTTTAACCCCGGCGTAACGTCACAATCTGCCAGGCGTTTAACCCCGGCGTAACGTCACAATCTGCCAGGAGATTAACCCCGGCGTAACGTCACAATCTGCCAGGCGTTTAACCCCGGCGTAACGTCACAATCTGCCAGGAGTTTAACCGCGGCGTAACGTCACAGTCTGCAAGGAGATTAACCCCGGCGTAACGTCACAATCTGCCAGGAGATTAACCCCGGCGTAACGTCACAATCTGCCAGGCGTTTAACCCCGGCGTAACGTCACAATCTGCCAGGAGTTTAACCCCGGCGTAACGTCACAATCTGCCAGGCGTTTAACCCCGGCGTAACGTCACAATCTGCCAGGCGTTTAACCCCGGCGTAACGTCACAATCTGCCAGGAGTTTAACCCCGGCGTAACGTCACAATCTGCCAGGAGTTTAACCCCGGCGTAACATCACAATCTGCCAGGAGTTTAACCCCGGCGTAACGTCACAATCTGCCAGGAGTTTAACCCCGGCGTAACGTCACAATCTGCCAGGCGTTTAACCCCGGCGTAACGTCACAATCTGCCAGGAGATTAACCCCGGCGTAACGCCACAATCTGCCAGGAGATTAACCCCGGCGTAACGTCACAATCTGCCAGGCGTTTAACCCCGGCGTAACGTCACAATCTGCCAGGCGTTTAACCCCGGCGTAACGTCACAATCTGCCAGGAGTTTAACCCCGGCGTAACGTCACAATCTGCCAGGCGTTTAACCCCGGCGTAACGTCACAATCTGCCAGGCGTTTAACCCCGGCGTAACGTCACAATCTGCCAGGCGTTTAACCCCGGCGTAACGTCACAATCTGCCAGGCGTTTAACCCCGGCGTAACGTCACAATCTGCCAGGCGTTTAACCCCGGCGTAACGTCACAATCTGCCAGGCGTTTAACCCCGGCGTAACGTCACAATCTGCCAGGCGTTTAACCCCGGCGTAACGTCACAATCTGCCAGGAGATTAACCCCGGCGTAACGCCACAATCTGCCAGGAGATTAACCCCGGCGTAACGTCACAATCTGCCAGGAGTTTAACCCCGGCGTAACGTCACAATCTGCCAGGAGTTTAACCCCGGCGTAACGTCACAATCTGCCAGGAGATTAACCCCGGCGTAACGTCACAATCTGCCAGGCGTTTAACCCCGGCGTAACGTCACAATCTGCCAGGAGTTTAACCCCGGCGTAACGTCACAATCTGCCAGGAGTTTAACCCCGGCGTAACATCACAATCTGCCAGGAGTTTAACCCCGGCGTAACATCACAATCTGCCAGGAGTTTAACCCCGGCGTAACGTCACAATCTGCCAGGAGATTAACCCCGGCGTAACGCCACAATCTGCCAGGAGATTAACCCCGGCGTAACGTCACAATCTGCCAGGCGTTTAACCCCGGCGTAACGTCACAATCTGCCAGGCGTTTAACCCCGGCGTAACGTCACAATCTGCCAGGAGTTTAACCCCGGCGTAACGTCACAATCTGCCAGGCGTTTAACCCCGGCGTAACGTCACAATCTGCCAGGCGTTTAACCCCGGCGTAACGTCACAATCTGCCAGGCGTTTAACCCCGGCGTAACGTCACAATCTGCCAGGCGTTTAACCCCGGCGTAACGTCACAATCTGCCAGGAGATTAACCCCGGCGTAACGTCACAATCTGCCAGGAGTGTAACCCCGGCGTAACGTCACAATCTGCCAGGAGATTAACCCCGGCGTAACGTCACAATCTGCCAGGAGTTTAACCCCGGCGTAACGTCACAATCTGCCAGGAGTTTAACCCCGGCGTAACGTCACAATCTGCCAGGAGATTAACCCCGGCGTAACGCACAATCTGCCAGGAGATTAACCCCGGCGTAACGTCACAATCTGCCAGGCGTTTAACCCCGGCGTAACGTCACAATCTGCCAGGCGTTTAACCCCGGCGTAACGTCACAATCTGCCAGGAGTTTAACCCCGGCGTAACGTCACAATCTGCCAGGCGTTTAACCCCGGCGTAACGTCACAATCTGCCAGGCGTTTAACCCCGGCGTAACGTCACAATCTGCCAGGCGTTTAACCCCGGCGTAACGTCACAATCTGCCAGGCGTTTAACCCCGGCGTAACGTCACAATCTGCCAGGCGTTTAACCCCGGCGTAACGTCACAATCTGCCAGGAGATTAACCCCGGCGTAACGTCACAATCTGCCAGGCGTTTAACCGCGGCGTAACGTCACAATCTGCCAGGAGATTAACCCCGGCGTAACGTCACAATCTGCCAGGAGTGTAACCCCGGCGTAACGTCACAATCTGCCAGGAGATTAACCCCGGCGTAACGTCACAATCTGCCAGGAGTTTAACCCCGGCGTAACGTCACAATCTGCCAGGAGTTTAACCCCGGCGTAACGTCACAATCTGCCAGGAGTTTAACCCCGGCGTAACGTCACAATCTGCCAGGCGTTTAACCCCGGCGTAACGTCACAGTCTGCCAGGCGTTTAACCCCGGCGTAACGTCACAATCTGCCAGGAGATTAACCCCGGCGTAACGTCACAATCTGCCAGGAGTTTAATCCCGGCGTAACGTCACAATCTGCCAGGAGTTTAACCCC
Source organism: Ascaphus truei (assembly GCF_040206685.1). Classification (NCBI taxonomy): domain Eukaryota; kingdom Metazoa; phylum Chordata; class Amphibia; order Anura; family Ascaphidae; genus Ascaphus; species Ascaphus truei. Next base: position 64,216,631 of record NC_134492.1, on the reverse strand, counting down.
GGCGTAACGTCACAATCTGCCAGGCGTTTAACCCCGGCGTAACGTCACAATCTGCCAGGCGTTTAACCCCGGCGTAACGTCACAATCTGCCAGGAGATTAACCCCGGCGTAACGTCACAATCTGCCAGGTGTTTAACCCCGGCGTAACGTCACAATCTGCCAGGCGTTTAACCCCGGCGTAACGCCACAATCTGCCAGGAGTGTAACCCCGGCGTAACGTCACAATCTGCCAGGAGATTAACCCCGGCGTAACGTCACAATCTGCCAGGCGTTTAACCCCGGCGTAACGTCACAATCTGCCAGGAGATTAACCCCGGCGTAACGCCACAATCTGCCAGGAGATTAACCCCGGCGTAACGTCACAATCTGCCAGGAGTTTAACCCCGGCGTAACGTCACAATCTGCCAGGAGTTTAACCCCGGCGTAACGTCACAATCTGCCAGGAGATTAACCCCGGCGTAACGTCACAATCTGCCAGGCGTTTAACCCCGGCGTAACGTCACAATCTGCCAGGAGTTTAACCCCGGCGTAACGTCACAATCTGCCAGGAGTTTAACCCCGGCGTAACATCACAATCTGCCAGGAGTTTAACCCCGGCGTAACATCACAATCTGCCAGGAGTTTAACCCCGGCGTAACGTCACAATCTGCCAGGAGATTAACCCCGGCGTAACGCCACAATCTGCCAGGAGATTAACCCCGGCGTAACGTCACAATCTGCCAGGCGTTTAACCCCGGCGTAACGTCACAATCTGCCAGGCGTTTAACCCCGGCGTAACGTCACAATCTGCCAGGAGTTTAACCCCGGCGTAACGTCACAATCTGCCAGGCGTTTAACCCCGGCGTAACGTCACAATCTGCCAGGCGTTTAACCCCGGCGTAACGTCACAATCTGCCAGGCGTTTAACCCCGGCGTAACGTCACAATCTGCCAGGCGTTTAACCCCGGCGTAACGTCACAATCTGCCAGGAGATTAACCCCGGCGTAACGTCACAATCTGCCAGGAGTGTAACCCCGGCGTAACGTCACAATCTGCCAGGAGATTAACCCCGGCGTAACGTCACAATCTGCCAGGAGTTTAACCCCGGCGTAACGTCACAATCTGCCAGGAGTTTAACCCCGGCGTAACGTCACAATCTGCCAGGAGATTAACCCCGGCGTAACGCACAATCTGCCAGGAGATTAACCCCGGCGTAACGTCACAATCTGCCAGGCGTTTAACCCCGGCGTAACGTCACAATCTGCCAGGCGTTTAACCCCGGCGTAACGTCACAATCTGCCAGGAGTTTAACCCCGGCGTAACGTCACAATCTGCCAGGCGTTTAACCCCGGCGTAACGTCACAATCTGCCAGGCGTTTAACCCCGGCGTAACGTCACAATCTGCCAGGCGTTTAACCCCGGCGTAACGTCACAATCTGCCAGGCGTTTAACCCCGGCGTAACGTCACAATCTGCCAGGCGTTTAACCCCGGCGTAACGTCACAATCTGCCAGGAGATTAACCCCGGCGTAACGTCACAATCTGCCAGGCGTTTAACCGCGGCGTAACGTCACAATCTGCCAGGAGATTAACCCCGGCGTAACGTCACAATCTGCCAGGAGTGTAACCCCGGCGTAACGTCACAATCTGCCAGGAGATTAACCCCGGCGTAACGTCACAATCTGCCAGGAGTTTAACCCCGGCGTAACGTCACAATCTGCCAGGAGTTTAACCCCGGCGTAACGTCACAATCTGCCAGGAGTTTAACCCCGGCGTAACGTCACAATCTGCCAGGCGTTTAACCCCGGCGTAACGTCACAGTCTGCCAGGCGTTTAACCCCGGCGTAACGTCACAATCTGCCAGGAGATTAACCCCGGCGTAACGTCACAATCTGCCAGGAGTTTAATCCCGGCGTAACGTCACAATCTGCCAGGAGTTTAACCCCGGCGTAACGTCACAATCTGCCAGGCGTTTAACCCCGGCGTAACGTCACAATCTGCCAGGCGTTTAACCCCGGCGTAACGTCACAATCTGCCAGGAGATTAACCCCGGCGTAACGTCACAATCTGCCAGGTGTTTAACCCCGGCGTAACGTCACAATCTGCCAGGCGTTTAACCCCGGCGTAACGCCACAATCTGCCAGGAGTGTAACCCCGGCGTAACGTCACAATCTGCCAGGAGATTAACCCCGGCGTAACGTCACAATCTGCCAGGCGTTTAACCCCGGCGTAACGTCACAATCTGCCAGGCGTTTAACCCCGGCGTAACGTCACAATCTGCCAGGAGTTTAACCCCGGCGTAACGTCACAATCTGCCAGGAGATTAACCCCAGCGTAACGTCACAATCTGCCAGGAGTTTAACCCCGGCGTAACGTCACAATCTGCCAGGCGTTTAACCCCGGCATAACGTCACAATCTGCCAGGCGTTTAACCCCGGCGTAACGTCACAATCTGCCAGGAGATTAACCCCGGCGTAACGTCACAATCTGCCAGGAGTTTAACCGCGGCGTAACGTCACAATCTGTCAGGAGTTTAACCCCGGCGTAATGCCACAATCTGCCAGGCGTTTAACCCCGGCGTAACGTCACAATCTGCCAGGAGTTTAACCCCGGCGTAACGTCACAATCTGCCAGGCGTTAAACCCCGGCGTAACGCCACAATCTGCCAGGAGTTTAACCCCGGCGTAACGCCACAATCTGCCAGGCGTTTAACCCCGGCGTAACGTCACAATCTGCCAGGAGTTTAACCCCGGCGTAACGTCACAATCTGCCAGGCGTTTAACCCCGGCGTAACGCCACAATCTGCCAGGCGTTTAACCCCGGCGTAACGTCACAATCTGCCAGGAGTTTAACCCCGGCGTAACGTCACAATCTGCCAGGCGTTTAACCCCGGCGTAACGTCACAATCTGCCAGGCGTTTAACCCCGGCGTAACGTCACAATCTGCCAGGCGTTTAACCGCGACGTAACGTCACAATCTGCCAGGAGATTAACCCCGGCGTAACGTCACAATCTGCCAGGAGATTAACCGCGGCGTAACGTCACAATCTGCCAGGCGTTTAACCCCGGCGTAACGTCACAATCTGCCAGAGTTTAACCCCGGCGTAACGTCACAATCTGCCAGGCGTTTAACCCCGGCGTAACGTCACAATCTGCCAGGCGTTTAACCCCGGCGTAACGTCACAATCTGCCAGGCGTTTAACCCCGGCGTAACGCCACAATCTGCCAGGCGTTTAACCCCGGCGTAACGTCACAATCTGCCAGGCGTTTAACCGCGGCGTAACATCACAATCTGCCAGGCGTTTAACCGCGGCGTAACATCACAATCTGCCAGGCGTTTAACCCCGGCGTAACGCCACAATCTGCCAGGCGTTTAACCCCGGCGTAACGCCACAATCTCATCCCGAGGAAGAGCGAGAACTCGACGGATCAGACGTTTGTTCACAACTGTTTCTCTGCGACGATTCTCTGCCAGTGGTTGGCCGCAGCCGCTTCACCCATAAGGGTGACAGCGGAGAGATGTACTGGGGGCGGAGAGATGTCCCGGGGGCGGAGAGATGTCCCGGGGGCGGAGAGATGTCCCGGGGGCGGAGAGATGTCCCGGGGGCGGAGAGATGTCCCGGGGGCGGAGAGATGTCCCGGGGGCGGAGAGATGTCCCGGGGGCGGAGAGATGTCCCGGGGGCGGAGAGATGTCCCGGGGCGGAGAGATGTCCCGGGGGCGGAGATGTCCCGGGGGCGGACAGATGTCCCGGGATGAGTTGAGTGGCAGCGGAGAGATGTCCCGGGATGAGTTGAGTGGCGGCGGAGAGATGTCCCGGGATGAGTTGAGTGGCGGCGGAGAGATGTCCCGGGGTGAGTTGAGTGGCAGCGGAGAGATGTCCCGGGGTGAGTTGAGTGGCAGCGGAGAGATGTCCCGGGGTGAGTTGAGTGGCAGCGGAGAGATGTCCCGGGGTGAGTTGAGGGGCGGCAGAGAGATGTCCCGGGAGCGGAGAGATGTCCCAGGGGTGAGTTGAGGGGCGGCAGAGAGATGTCCCGGGAGCGGAGAGATGTCCCGGGGTGAGTTGAGTGGCAGCAGAGAGATGTCCCGGGAGCGGAGAGATGTCCCGGGGGTGGAGAGATGTCCCAGGGGCGGAGAGATGTCCCAGGGGCGGAGAGATGTCCCAGGGGCGGAGAGATGTCCCCGGGGCGGAGAGATGTCCCCGGGGCGGAGAGATGTCCCGGGGGTGGAGAGATGTCCCGGGGGCGGAGAGATGTCCCGGGGGCGGAGAGATGTCCCGGGGGCGGAGAGATGTCCCGGGGGCGGAGAGATGTCCCCGGGGCGGAGAGATGTCCCGGGGGCGGAGAGATGTCCCGGGGGTGGAGAGATGTCCCAGGGGCGGGGAGATGTCCCGGGGGTTAGTTGAGTGGCAGCAGAGAGATGTCCCGGAGCGGAGAGATGTCCCGGGGGTGAGTTGAGTGGCAGCAGAGAGATGTCCCGGAGTGGAGAGATGTCCCGGGGGTGAGTTGAGTGGCGGCAGAGAGATGTCCCGGAGCGGAGAGATGTCCTAGGGGTGGAGAGATTTCCAAAACCTTGTATTCCAGAACCAAATACAACTCCAAAACCCTGTATTCCAGAACCATATACAGCTCCAACACCAAAATTCAGTATTCCAGAACCAAATACAACTCCAAAGCCCTGTATTCCAGAACCAAATACAACTCCAAAACCTTGTATTCCAGAACCAAATACAACTCCAAAACCTTGTATTCCAGAACCAAATTAAACTCCAGAACCATATACAGCTCCAACACCAAAACTCCGTATTCCAGAACCAAATACAACTCCAAACCCCTGTATTCCAGAACCAAATACAACGCCAAAACCCTGTATTCCAGAACCAAATACAACTCCCAAACCTTGTATTCCAGAACCAAATACAACTCCAAAACCTTGTATTCCAGAACCAAATTCAACTCCAGAACCATATACAGCTCCAACACCAAAACTCCGTATTCCAGAACCAAATACAACTACAAAACTCTGTATTCCAGAACCAAATACAACTCCAAAACCTTGTATTCCAGAACCAAATAAAACAGCAAAACTCTGTGTTCAAGAACCAAATACAACTCCAAAACCCTGTATTCCAGAACCAAATACAACTCCAAAACCCTGTATTCCAGAACCAAATACAACTCTACAACCCTGTATTCCAGAACCAAATACAACACCAAAACCTTGTATTCCAGAACCAAATACAACTCCAAAACCCTGTATTCCAGAACCAAATACAACTCCAAAACCCTGTATTCCAGAACCAAATACAAATCCAAAACCCTGTATTCCAGAACCAAATACAACTCTAAAACCCTGTATTCCAGAACCAAATACAACTCCAAAAGCCTGTATTCCAGAACCAAATACAACTTCAAAACCCTGTATTCCAGAACCAAATACAACTCCAAACCCTTGTGTTCAAGAACCAAATACAACTCCAAAACCCTGTATTCCAGAACCAAATACAACTCCAAAACCCTGTATTCCAGAACCAAATAGAACTCCAAATCCTTGTATTCCAGAACCAAATAGAACTCAAAAACCCTGTATTCCAGAACCAAATACAACTCCAAACCCTTGTGTTCAAGAACCAAATACAACTCCAAAACCCTTTATTCCAGAACCAAATACAACTCCAAAACCCTGTATTCCAGAACCAAATAGAACTCCAAATCCTTGTATTCCAGAACCAAATAGAACTCCACAACCCTGTATTCCAGAACCAAATACAACTCCAAAACCTTGTATTTCAGAACCAAATACAACTCCAAAACCCTGTATTCCAGAACCAAATACAACTCCCAAACCTTGTATTCCAGAACCAAATACAACTCCAAAACCTTGTATTCCAGAACCAAATTCAACTCCAGAACCATATACAGATCCAACACCAAAACTCCGTATTCCAGAACCAAATACAACTCCAAAACCCTCTATTCAAGAACCAAATACAACTCCCAAACCCTGTATTCCAGAACCAAATACAACTCCCAAACCCTGTATTCCAGAACCAAATACAACTCCCAAACCCTGTATTCCAGAACCAAATACAACTCCCAAACCCTGTATTCCAGAACCAAATACAACTCCCAAACCCTGTATTCCAGAACCAAATACAACTCCCAAACCCTGTTTTCCAGAACCAAATACAACTCCCAAACCCTGTATTCCAGAACCAAATACAACTCCCAAACTCTGTATTCCAGAACCAAATACAACTCCCAAACCCTGTATTCCAGAACCAAATACAACTCCAAAACCCTGTATTCCAGAACCAAATACAACTCCAAAACCCTGTATTCCAGAACCAAATACAACTTCCAAACCCCTGTATTCCAGAACCAAATACAACTCCCAAACCCTGTATTCCAGAACCAAATACAACTCCCAAAACCTGTATTCCAGAACCAAATACAACTCCCAAACCTTGTATTCAGGAACCAAATACAACTCCAAACCCCTGTATTCCAGAACGAAATACAACTCCAAACCCCTGTATTCCAGAACCAAATACAACTCCAAAACCCTTTTATTCCAGAACCAAATACAACTCCAAAACCTTGTATTCCAGAACCAAATACAACTCCAAAACCCTGTATTCCAGAACCATATACAGCTCCAACACCAAAATTCAGTATTCCAGAACCAAATACAACTCCAAAGCCCTGTATTCCAGAACCAAATACAACTCCAAAACCTTGTATTCCAGAACCAAATACAACTCCAAAACCTTGTATTCCAGAACCAAATTAAACTCCAGAACCATATACAGCTCCAACACCAAAACTGGTCCCAGGGCGGAGAGATGTCCCGGGGTTTAGTTGAGTGGCAGCAGAGAGATGTCCCGGAGCGGAGATATGTCCCTGGGGTGAGTTGAGTGGCGGCAGAGAGATGTCCCGAAGCGGAGAGATGTCCCAGGGGCGGAGAGATGTCCCGGGGGTGAGTTGAGTGGCAGCAGAGAGATGTCCCGGAGCGGAGAGATGTCCCGGGGGTGAGTTGAGTGGCAGCAGAGAGATGTCCCGGAGCGGAGAGATGTCCCAGGGTGAGTTGAGTGGCAGCGGAGAGATGTCCCAGGGTGAGTAGAGTGGCAGCGGAGAGATGTCCCGGGGGCATAGAGATGTCCCGGGGTGAGTAGAGTGGCAGCGGAGAGATGTCCCGGGAGCGGAGAGATGTCCTGGGGTGAGTTGAGTGGTTGCTAAGCACCAGCGGCGACCAAATGTCCTTAGACCAACTCGAAAGCTTGCCCTTAAAAATCAATTGTTAGTCCAAATAAAAAAAGGTCTCGGCTAATACTGGTATTGTCCTTTATTTTGCCCTCTCGCACCTGGACTAACACGGCGGCGTCTGTGTAAACAAGTGGCCATTTATTTACATTTTTTTTTTAAAGCGTTACAGGATTGTTGCAGGGGGTCTCCGGAGCTGGACCCCATTAATTCAGCTCCGGGGACCCCCTGCTTCCGAGGTCTGAGGGGGTGCCGGTACCTCTGCAGGTAGCAGCTCCGGCAGGGCTTGCTTGGGCTAACATAATGGTGGCTTGACATGCCCCGCGTCTTGCGGTCCAATAGGAAGCCGTGATGTCATCCCTGACTGCTTCCTATTGGCCCTTGTGACGTGGGACATTTAAACATCACTGAGGTACCGGCGCCCCTTACTGAGGTCTGTATTTCGGGAATCACGGGGTCCCCGGAACTGAAATAAGCGGGTTAATCTCCGGAGACCCCCTGCTTCCAACCTGTAACTAAGAGAAGAAATATCAGCTTCAACGTGTTGTGCCGCTTCAGTTGGCGTTTCCAGGAATATGTGGGGGGTATTGTGTTTATTTACAATGAATAGAGCTTGGATTACCCCCTCCTGTCCCAGGCGGGAGTCAAATACAACACCAACTCCAAAACCCTGTATTGCACAACCAAATAAAACAGCAAAACTCTGTGTTCAGAACCAAATACAACTCCCAAACCCTGTATTCCAGAACCAAATACAACTCCCAAACCCTGTATTCCAGAACCAAATACAACTCACAAACCCTGTATTCCAGAACCAAATACAACTCCAAAACCCTGTATTCCAGAACCAAATACAACTCCCAAACCCTGTATTCCAGAACCAAATACAACTCCCAAACCCTGTATTCAAGAACCAAATACAACTCCCAAACCCTATATTCCAGAACCAAATACAACTCCCAAACCCTGTATTCCAGAACCAAATACAACTCCCAAACCCTGTATTCCAGAACCAAATACAACTCCCAAACCCTGTATTCCAGAACCAAATACAACTCCAAAACCCTGTATTCCAGAACCAAATACAACTCCCAAACCCTGTATTCCAGAACCAAATACAACTCCCAAACCCTGTATTCCAGAACCAAATACAACTCCCAAACCCTGTATTCCAGAACCAAATACAACTCCAAAACCCTGTATTCCAGAACCAAATACAACTCCAAAACCCTGTATTCCAGAACCAAATACAACTCCCAAACCCTGTATTCCAGAACCAAATACAACTCCCAAACCTTGTATTCAGGAACCAAATACAACTCCAAACCCCTGTATTCCAGAACTAAATACAACTCCAAACCCCTGTATTCCAGAACCAAATACAACTCCAAAACCCTGTATTCCAGAACCAAATACAACTCCAAAACCCTTTTATTCCAGAACCAAATACAACTCCAAAACCTTGTATTCCAGAACCAAATACAACTCCAAAACCCTGTATTCCAGAACCATATACAGCTCCAACACCAAAATTCAGTATTCCAGAACCAAATACAACTCCAAAGCCCTGTATTCCAGAACCAAATACAACTCCAAAACCTTGTATTCCAGAACCAAATACAACTCCAAAACCTTGTATTCCAGAACCAAATTAAACTCCAGAACCATATACAGCTCCAACACCAAAACTCCGTATTCCAGAACCAAATACAACTCCAAACCCCTGTATTCCAGAACCAAATACAACGCCAAAACCCTGTATTCCAGAACCAAATACAACTCCCAAACCTTGTATTCCAGAACCAAATACAACTCCAAAACCTTGTATTCCAGAACCAAATTCAACTCCAGAACCATATACAGCTCCAACACCAAAACTCCGTATTCCAGAACCAAATACAACTACAAAACTCTGTATTCCAGAACCAAATACAACTCCAAAACCTTGTATTCCAGAACCAAATAAAACAGCAAAACTCTGTGTTCAAGAACCAAATACAACTCCAAAACCCTGTATTCCAGAACCAAATACAACTCCAAAACCCTGTATTCCAGAACCAAATACAACTCCAAAACCCTGTATTCCAGAACCAAATACAACTCCAAAACCCTGTATTCCAGAACCAAATACAACTTCCAAACCCCTGTATTCCAGAACCAAATACAACTCCCAAACCCTGTATTCCAGAACCAAATACAACTCCCAAAACCTGTATTCCAGAACCAAATACAACTCCCAAACCTTGTATTCAGGAACCAAATACAACTCCAAACCCCTGTATTCCAGAACGAAATACAACTCCAAACCCCTGTATTCCAGAACCAAATACAACTCCAAAACCCTTTTATTCCAGAACCAAATACAACTCCAAAACCTTGTATTCCAGAACCAAATACAACTCCAAAACCCTGTATTCCAGAACCATATACAGCTCCAACACCAAAATTCAGTATTCCAGAACCAAATACAACTCCAAAACCTTGTATTCCAGAACCAAATACAACTCCAAAACCTTGTATTCCAGAACCAAATTAAACTCCAGAACCATATACAGCTCCAACACCAAAACTCCGTATTCCAGAACCAAATACAACTCCAAAACTCTGTATTCCAGAACCAAATACAACTCCAAAACCTTGTATTCCAGAACCAAATAAAACAGCAAAACTCTGTGTTCAAGAACCAAATACAACTCCAAAACCCTGTATTCCAGAACCAAATACAACTCCCAAACCTTGCATTCCAGAACCAAATACAACTCCAAAACCTTGTATTCCAGAACCAAATAAAACACCAAAACTCCGTATTCCAGAACCAAATACAACTACAAAACTCTGTATTCCAGAACCAAATACAACTCCAAAACCTTGTATTCCAGAACCAAATAAAACAGCAAAACTCTGTGTTCAAGAACCAAATACAACTCCAAAACCCTGTATTACAGAACCAAATACAACTCCAAAACCTTGTATTCCAGAACCAAATACAACTCCAAAACCCTGTATTCCAGAACCAAATACAACTCCAAAACCCTGTATTCCAGAACCAAATACAATACCAACTCCAAAATACAGAACCATATACAACTCCAAAACCCTTTTAAGATTTTTAAAACCAAATCCCGCAAATCATTCAGACGTAAAACAGACCAAGCTTTTTACCGATAATATTTTTATATCTTTTGTTTTTGTTTTCCTTGCGATTTTAAACTTATTTTAAAATTTGTTTGCACTTGTTTGGTGTTTTTTCCCCATAATTTGCTAAGAATTGAAAACCAAACTAATAGAATTTTGACAAAACCAGAACCGGCACCAGAACGAAAACAAAACACCAGTGGAAGAACTTATCTTACTAAGATAAATAGCAATAACTGTCCCAAACAGCTACAGGAGAATATGTGAACACATGGCCATTTATAGCTTCTGTACAGAGCTTTCCAAACCTCACAGGTCTCTTCTTCACGTGTACAGAGCTTCCCAAACCTCACAGGTCTCTTCTTCACGTGTACAGAGCTTCCCAAACCTCACAGGTCTCTACTTCACGTGTACAGAGCTTCCCAACCCTCACAAGTCTCTACTTCACGTGTACAGAGCTTCCCAACCCTCACAAGTCTCTTCTTCACGTGTACAGAGCTTCCCAAACCTCACAGGTCTCTTCTTCACGTGTACAGAGCTTTCTAACCCTCACAGGTCTCTTCTTCATGTGCACAGAGCTTCCCAAACCTCACAGGTCTCTACTTCACATGTACAGAGCTGTCTAAACCTCACAGGTCTCTACTTCACGTGTACAGAGCTTCCCAAACCTCACAGGTCTCTTCTTCACGTGTACAGAGCTTTCCAAACATCACAGGTCTCTACTTAACGTGTACAGAGCTTTCCAAACCTCACAGGTCTCCACTTCATGTGTACAGAGCTTTCTAAACCTCACAGGTCTCTACTTCATGTGTACAGAGCTTTCCAAACCTCACAGGTCTCTTCTTCACGTGTACAGAGCCTGCCGAACCTCACACATTCCCCAGCAGTGAAAGGGTTAAGCCCGTACACCACACAGGGGCCCTTGGCAGGAGAAGCAGAAACCCCAGATTTGAATCTCAACTGCTGGCTGCCAAGAAGCTTCCTCATGGTTCCCATACGGTGCTGGGACTTGGCCAACCTGTTGGACAGGAAATCCCCTACTTCCTCATACCCTATAGGCACAGAGTATTATACTTAACCCTGTAATCAGTTCACAGGAACAGGCTGGGTGATCCCTGCGCTTTTACATCGCCCCTGGGGAGTTATCGGGCAGATTTCCCCAGCAGCGCACCCGATCCGTTCATTTGAACGGCAGTTAGTGCCGGATCGGGCGCAATACTGCGCGGAATCCGTGATAAAGCGCTCTGCTCCTAACTCCTCCTATTACTCCAGCGTCTCCCAGCTGCAAAACAGGGACAAAAACGTTTCTCTATTTAATGTCATTGCAGATATCTTCACATTTCTGCCAATAAAAGATCACGTATACGTCTATAAATGCATATCCCGCTGCTTCGTCTCGCGACAAATAGTTCCCCCTATGAAACGTTGTGATGTTTTGATATTTGGGGGTGCTCAGGGCGAGGTTTATCACCGGGTCCTTATCAGGGGCCAAATAAACCTGATGGGTTTTAAATGTTTGCTTTTCCGATACTCGAGAGTTTCCTGGTGTTTCGTTCAGTGACAAAGGCTCCTGTAAACACGCTCACACACACTCACACACACTCACACACACTCACACACACTCACACACACTCACACACACTCACACACACTCACACACACCCACACCCACCAGTGAACATGTGACCCCGGGAAGGTGGAGAGTAACCGACCTGAAACTTCGGGCGTCAGTCCAGCTGGAACTCTCCGGGATTCGGACGTCACCGTGAGCTCGGGGCAGCAGGTGAGCACAGACCCGTTATCCCGGACGTCACCGTGAGCTCGGGGCAGCAGGTGAGCACAGACCCGTTATCCCGGACGTCACCGTGAGCTCGGGGCAGCAGGTGAGCACAGACCCGTTATTTCATCTCTATAAATATTCGGTGTCCCTCCTCCGAGTTTAACTATTTGTAGCTCGCCTGAAAATATATATTCGGAGTCCAAATAAAATGAGTTATCCCCTAATTTCCACGTGCTCTTTGTGCACAATTACTGCCAGACTGACCCGCCCAGCGCAGCGTCCTTAGAATAACGCAGCTCGTTAGGTGTTAATTAGAAATCCGTGGCAGTAATGTCTGCAGCTTCTCTTCCTGAGCTGCGGAGAGAAGTCTCCCAGGAAATGCATATCCCTGCGCGGTTTGAAGAGTTTTATTTTCCCGTCTAGGTCATTTGGTTGTGGCTGTTTCACCGCGCCTTGCCGTCGGGACACTCACCGCGCCTTGCCGTCGGGACACTCACTGCGCCTCGCCGTCGGGACACTCGCCTTGCCGTCGGGACACTCACCGCGCCTTGCCGTCGGGACACACCGCACCTCGCCGTCAGGACACTCGCCTTGCCGTCGGGACACTCACCGCGCCTTCCCGTCGGGACACTCGCCGCGCCTTGCCGTCGGGACACTCACCGCGCTTTGCCGTCGGGACACTCGCCTTGCCGTCGGGACACTCGCCTTGCCGTCGGGACACTCGCCTTGCCGTCGGGACACTCACCGCGCCTTGCCGTCAGGGCACTCACCGCGCCTTGCCGTCGGGACACTCACCGCGCCTTGCCGTCGGGACACTCACCACGCCTTGCCGTCGGGACACAAACCGCGCCTCGCCGTCGGGACACTCACCGCGCCTTGCCGTCGGGACACTCACCGCGCTGCTAAGGTAAGTCCCTAACCTTTACCCTAAAAAACGCCAATACTAACGCTGCACCTACCCTAATAACCTTAATCCTTTAAAAGCCCTTACCCTAAAATACCTAACCACTAAAACCCTGAAGTTACCCCTTACCCTAACCACTAAACCCCTAAAGTTACCCCTTACCCTAACCGCAACACCCCTAAAGTCCCCCCTACCCTAACCGCTACACCCCTAAAGTTACCCCCTACCCTAACCGCAACACCCCTAAAGTTATCCCCGTACCCTAACCGCTACACCCCTAAAGTTACCCCCTACCCTAACCGCAACACCCCTAAAGTTATCCCCCTACCCTAACCGCAACACCCCTAAAGTTATCCCCCTACCCTAACCGCTACACCCCTAAAGTTACCCCCTACCCTAACCGCAACACCCCTAAAGTTATCCCCCTACCCTAACCGCTACACCCCTAAAGATAACCCCCTACCCTAACCGCTACACCCCTAAAGATAACCCCCTAACATTACCACTAAACCCTAAAGATAACCCCCTACCCGTAGGTCCTAAGGCCGCGATTATAGTGCGCGTGACGGCGCGTGCGGTGCAAGAAAAATGCCGCAGCTCTATCGGGCCGGCCACAGTCCGGCAACATTTTGAGCCGTCAAATAATTTAGTTTTGTCGCGTCACGTGAGCGTCTCAGCCAATGAGGGTGAACCAGCCTGGTGACATCATGGCCACGCCCCGCCATCAGAGTGCACGGAGCGCTCGGGCGACAGGCGCGCACGGCTCCTTCCGCTCCGTCGCGCGCACGCCTGCTCTATAACCGCAGCCTAACACTGCTGTACCCGCTGAGCCGGTCACTGCCTATTATATTAAACAAATAACGGCTTCCCATCCAGCAGCTTCCGAGCTATAAAACTGTGTAGCCGATTACGGTTTTTACTGTACTGTCTCTGTACTAATTAGTCACACATTGTACACAAAGGAAGTTACAAACTGTTAGGATTGTGTAATACCCAGTATTCCTCTCTACTGCATCATCGTTGAACAGCGAGGGGTTGAGGGCGGGGGTTTCCTGCTCTGTCACGCTGGGCAGGGCACAGATAAATCATGACATCCGACACAATTGTAGAATCATTTGTATCGTGCAGAACGTGGGCTGGTTAACATGGTATGTTCAGGTGGGGTTACTTGTTGGTTCAGGGCTCTGTGTTGAAGCTCTCCCTTAGCTTGTCCCCTGGCTGTAATATCCTCTTGCTATGACCCAATCAATGCATTCCCCCGATGGGCTCTGTAGCTGATATTGTGGGACTGGGCAGGTTAGGGTTACAGCGTTCTCCGAAGCTCTTTGTATTTCACTGAAACGTAATATCGGTGTTACAATTTCCCAACAGATGGATCCTTCACTGCAAAACATTGTGGTCCTGCTGGGCGTCCTCTTCCCCCTTCTTACGGCTGCCTACAGGAATGGAAGAGTTGAGGCTGCCTGCATAACGATGGAGCCCGGCCATGGAGTAGCAGGGCAGACCACCGACCCTCCTTATTCCCTGACCATGTCTAAGCACAACTACAGCGACGGGGAGGAACTCACAGGTAAGAACGCATTCTTTTTATAGAAAGCGCTACCACCATACTGTATTATTTCATGTAAAAGAGGGTATGGCGGCATATACAAAAACTTGAGGTATCGCACTCACAACCGACCGTAGAATATGGGGGTTATTGAGTTGTGTTTTCTTTCGTTGGGATTTTTTTGGGGTCACTTTTCAAGGTTCAACTGGACCTTTTGGAAGAAGCAGCACCCATCATGTTGGACATTACTGTGGTCTTTATATAATGATAATAATAACTTTATTACCTATAGCGCTTTTCTCCCGTGGAACACAAAGCGTCACAATGACAGTATCGCGCGCGGGACGCAGCACGTAGCAATGTTACAGGCACCGTCCCTGCCCCGCAGAGCTTACACTCTATGTTTCTGTGTGACTGAGGCACAGGGAGATAAAGTGACTTGCCCAAGGTCACAAGGATCTGATCCACACCGGGTGTCATTGTTATCTGAGTCAGTGTCTTTACTCACGGAGCCGCTCCTTCTCCTGGCCTTCTTTATAGCTACAATCATTATCTTTTGCACATTGCACTTACTGCCCTATGTAGTTTTGTGGGAGATATAGGAATGTATTGTTGTATACATTCAAGTTAACCCTTAGCATACAGCTGTAGTGAGTGTCACCACATCAAGTCATATATCTATCATAATGTCATTTGAATGCACTTGGTTTAATGCTGGGGTGTACAACTCCAGTCCTCAAGGGCCACCAACAGGTCAGGTTTGAAGGATATCCCTGCTTCAGCACAGGTGGTGCAGTTGAAGACTGAGCCGCTGATTGAGCCACCTGTGCTGAAGCAGGGATATCTTTCAAACCTGACCTGTTGGTGGCCCTTGAGGGCTGGAGTTGGCCGGCCCTGGTCTAGGGGGTTCAGCGATAGCGGAACGCAGACAAATGGGAGAGAAATGACGTGCGTGATCTCCCCGTGACGGGGGTGTTTGGGGAGTCCCCGCGCTCTGCTGGAAAGCGGACTCATGGTAGCTAATGTCGCCGGCTTACCTACCGTTTCCTTTTTCCGATATATATACACGACCAAATCCATGAACAGACGCGGCCAATCTCACCATCCCACCGCGTGTGAATACGAATATCAGCTTGGGATATTTAAGGGTTAACCTCTGGGGTTGCTTGTAATGTGTTGCGTCACCCCCTCCCCCCCCCCCTCCCCCCTCCCCCCTCCTGGACTACAGGACTTTCAGAACACAGTTGAATTAATTCAGAACCTCTTCAGGCTCCATCTGTAGTGCCCTAAAGGATCTCCGCTGCCCGCTGCCATGCGCTGTGCCATCTGAAACACCTTCTCATGGTCCTCCTTACCTACTGTAACAATGTATGTTAATGTTTGTTATCTTCTTGTCTCTCACCCGCTGACCCCATCGTTACTCCGCTACGGAAGATGTTGGTACTGTACATTATCAATAAATGAGAATAGGTAGCGCTGGTTGGCTCACTGGATGTAAGATAATCTATCATGTGGCCACGTTATATACTGGTATACAGCTTGTCTCTCTCTCTCTCTCTCTCTCTCTGTCCCACGCTGCAGTGACTCTCAGCACTAACCCAGGAGCTGTCCAGTTTAGAGGTTTCCTGATCCAGGCTCGTGCCGGTAACGGTAAAACCCCTCTGGGCTCATTCAAGATCAGCGGCTCAGACGCACAGACCCTGAAGTGCACGACTGATGCGGTGAGTCTGCAGTTACCTTCCGAGCAAGGGGAGAAGCCACATCCTCTTTATCGAGGTCGGACGGGAAAAGACATCTTTTTTTTGGGGGGGGGGGGGAGGGGGGGTTGTGTGACACATTACTGTCATTGCACCAAAGTCATAATATACCACTAAAGCGTGTCATGCACTATATGCAAAACCAGCCAGTTCCGTATGGCATTACCATATGGATAATTGAGCGATGGGCAGTGTGGGGGGCAGTGGCCAGAGGTCACCGCACTGGTGACCACCAACCCATTTCTCTGTCTATCCCTTTTCTCCCTCTGCTCATTTGCACGGCACCCTAATCAGGGATGCACGATAGTGAAAGAACTCAGCCATGTAACATCTTCTCTACTGGCTGCCACGGGTGTTTTTGAATCCAAGATACAGTATGTAAAGAAGGGTGGGGAGCCGTGTTGGTCCTTTCTTCCATGTAGTAGCAGAGGAGGGAGAGGGAGTAGTAGGTATGATGCCTTTTATTGGACCAACAAGTAGTTGAAGTGTTACAAGCTTTCCAACCTATCAGGACACCCTGATGAAGGACCCTGAGAGGTGGGAAAGCTTGTAACATTCAAATAATTGGTCTCATACACCCTACTCCCTCTCCCTCCTTTGTAATTTTACTAGATCCAGTACCCTGTATGTTAAATTGCTAAATAGCTCATGTCTAATGCAGGGGTGGCCAACTCCAGTCCTCAAGGGCCTCCAACAGGTCAGCTCACTGCTTCAGCAAAGGTGGCTGAATCAGTGGCTTACTGTAGCTGTTGGCTGAGCCACTGATTGAGCTACCTGTGCTGAAGCTGGGATATCCTTAAAAGCTGACCTGATGGTGATCTTGAGGACTGGAGTTCACCACTCCTTGTCTAATGGCTAAAATGTAGGCATGGAAGCCAAGTCTGAATGGCAGAAGAGTAGATATCCTGGAACATGCAACACACGCCTCACACTGGCTTGGTCACACATGAAAGGAAGTGTGAGAAATGTACTGGCCGATTTGCGCAAAACAGGGGGAAAAAATGATGTGGTAATTCTCGTTTCCGATTTTGACCGCACCTCTGAGATGTCCTCAGCCACAATACAGGGTGAGATATAGTGCAATCCTTCAATGACAAACAAATGCCTCAAAATGCAGGTCTGCTCTAGGACATAGGTACAAAGTACATCTCTACTCACAAGCTCACAATACAATTCTTCCTTTATTGTCACAGCCACGCACAGAGGAGAAACAATGTTTCAGGTCCCGTGTGGACATTTCATCACCATGAGGTTCGGAAATGGGATACATTCTATTGAGAGTTATTACAATGTCCCTAAGCGAGTCAGTCACTGGGGGTTGTACCTGGCAGGCTGTGTATCTGGTGATATAACGCACACAGCCTGGTGGCAGATAAGGAAAGGCAGATAGCCATAAAGGTTACACAGAAAGAGAGGAAGTCAGTGGGTGCGGGAGGAGAAAGTAAGGACGCTGGAGAAGGAGAGACAGGCGGAAACAACTGGGGTTATCATAAGGTATTAAAGAAAAGTAATGGGAGGGAGATGGGAAGGAAAGAGAAGAGGGTGGGAGGAGGAGGTCGGGAGGGGGAGAGGAGGAGGTCGGGAGGGTTGAGAGGAGGAGGAAGGGGAGGGGTGCGGTTGTTGTTCTTTTTTTAGCATTCCCGAGGAACGCCAGGTACTTTCAGCTCATGATAAATATTGAGTTACTGACCGGTCAGTGACCGTGCTGCTGGATACAGTGTTGATACTCTGTATTACTGTATTCTATCTCAATGTAACCTGATATTCCCACAGAGCGCAGTGAGTCACACGTCTAACAGCAACAAAACAAGTGTGCAGGTGACATGGGTAGCACCAAGGATCAACATGTCAGACATCCAGCTCAGGTAACAGAGGGAGCGGGGGTGGGCCGGGGTTTGTTGTAACGCTGAGCTCCCATCTTATAGCTCTATTATATGAGGTCATTAATTTCATCAACCAAGTGTGCCACCGATGACCACTGACCTTGCTCTGTGACCTTGGGCGTGTTACTAGCACTGGAGAGCATTGATGACCAGAGCACGGAATAACCTTCTCCTCCTTCTTTGTTAGGGCCACAGTGGTGCAAACTAAATTGATTTTTTGGATGCCTGTTTATGGTCCAACTCTCAACTACACCGGCTCCGGGGCAGGCCAGATCTCGGTGAGTAAGAACTGGACGTTATGATCCATATTCAGAAATAGCGCTTGGTCAATTCTGGTGCTGTTTTTTTCTCACAGGTTCGCCCCACCAGCGTCGCATTGCACCACGCCAAAAATATACAGGCGCGTTAAATCAAAATCTCCCAGCGGTAAAACCGAAGCAACAAAAACACAGCACTGGATTTCTGAAGGGAGAATATTTTGTTCTGATGAATCAGGTGCTGTTTTTAATGTCTCTATGAAAGGAGCAATCCAAGTGGGTAATTATTTTCTGTTTGTTTACACAAGATTGAAGCAGGGGGCTGCGGATCTGAACCCCGTTAATTTCAGCTCTGGGGACCCTCTGCTTCCGGAGATACAGATCACCGTATGGGGCGCCGGAATCTCTGCAAAGTGTAAAGCTCCTGCGTCACGTCGGCCAATAGGAAGCCGCACCGGATGACATCACGGCTTCCTATTGGTCCACAGGGCGCGGGAGCTTTGAACCTCCGCCATTAGGTGATCCCTGCTAGCCGAGTTGAGCAGCTATCGGCGCCCCCTATGGAGGTCGGTATCTCCGGAAACAGGGGGACCCTGAGCTGAAATTAATGGGGTTCAGCTCTGGAAACTCCCCGCTTCAATCATGTGTAAAAAACAAACACAAATTGCCCGCTTGAATTGCTGCTTTAAGTGGAAGACACGGCTGGCCCTGGCATTTGACACCTCCCATTATAACATGGGAGCCCTAACTCCAGCAGATATACACAGGTGATAAATACATGGATGTGCACATGTAGAAAGACTCGCTGTACCCGGCTAGCGATGTACAAACAGGAATCAGAGGTGACTGGGACCGTGTCTGCTGCGATCGCGTTGTGGAGAGGTCCACTCTTCTCAATGGGACCTGTCACGTACGACACCCCTGCGAGCACGCGACCTGCATACGGGACAAGGGTTAATACTGACGCTCCCCCTTTGCACCTCCGCAGAGGTCCCTCAAATGGACAATATCTCCCCTATAGGACAAGGATTAATACACAGCTCGCAAGCTGCCCCACTCTTCACCTCCGCAAAGGTCCCTCAGTAAACATCTTCCCTAAATCCGTCACCATATACCACCTCTCACTAACAGCACACAAGTGAGCACGTGACTTAGACATGCAACCAGGTTTAATACACACAGCTACTCTAGCCACCCCACCTTTCTCCTCCGCATGGAACCTTCAGTGAGTTAATATTAACCCCTCATCTCTATACACTAGCACCACCTGAGATAGTTATGCAAACAAAAGATGTCAAATTAATATTTGCCAGGGCCCCAAGTGCCTGTGTATTATAGAACAGACTATGCACTTTAACACACAGAAATCAGTTGTAGCAAAATGTGTCAGAAAACGTAAATACTCTCTCCAGAGCGTGCAACAGTTCATTCAGAGCCCATAGCAGCACTTATTAAATGTTTTAATATATACTAGCTGATATACCCAGCGTTGCCCGGAGGCAGGGAGTGGGGGCGTGAAAGGCAGGGGGGGGGGGGGGGCGTGAAAGGCAGGGGGGGGCGTGAAAGGCAGGAGGGGGTCGTGAAAGACGGGGGGCCGTCAAAATCAGGAGGGGGGCGTCAAAGGCAGGAGAGGGGCGTCAAAGGCAGGAGGGGGCGTCAAAGGCAGGGGGGACGTCAAAGGCAGAGGGGGGGCGTCAAAGGCAGGGGGGGGGGCGTCAAAGGCAGGGGGGGCGTCAAAGGCAGGGGGGGCGTCAAAGGCAGGGGGGGCGTCAAAGGCATGGATTCCTCCCCCTGCATTTCCTCACCTGCCAGCACGCCGCGCTCCTCGGGCTGCCACTGGTTCTCTCCCCCCTCGTGGCCTCTGCCGACTCCCGGTGGCACAAAGGAGGTATTAACTCCCTGCCGCCCTACTCCTGCTCCTTGGGGATGTTGAGCTGTAGAGAGCGTGCTCTGGGAGGTGGGGGGAAGTGGGAGAGTGGGAGAGCGACACACACGCGACACACACGCGACACCTACCTCTACTTCCGGGTGACGCCATCTTAGCACTCGGCGCCGCGAGGGAGGAAGGGGGTCCTTCCGGGCGCCGCCATCTTAGGCTCCGCGAGGCAGCTGCAGCCTGCCTGGCCACTGCCTGTTCCCCCGCCGGGGAGGGAGGTGAGTGGAGCGCCTGGGAGGGAGGTGAGTGAGCACCGGGGAGGGAGAGAGGTGAGCAACGGGGAGGGAGAGAGAGGTGAGCGCCGGGGAGGGAGAGAGAGGTGAGTGCCGGGAAGGGAGAGAGAGCTGAGTGCCAGGGAGAGAAAGCTGAGCGCCGGGAGGGAGAGAGGTGTGTGTGTGTGTGTGTGTGCGCGCGCGTGTCCGAGGGGGAAGAGAGAGGCAGTTGGGTGACGTCAGACCCACCAATCTGATTGGCCAGAGGCTGAGGACCAATCAGATCCACCGCAGATAGCACTAACCTTTCGATTTTATATATTAAGATAAAGATTACAGAAAAAAGTATTACAAGATGATACAGTTACAATAAAATGCAGAACAGTTTCTCAAAGTAAAAAGGAGATAACATAAAAGAAAACCTATACCTTACCATATGTCATATGCTTTCACCCAGAGAGGTCACTGGTACACATGTATTTGGTCCCAAATACACCTCTGCTGAGAACTGATTTTTCATAATCTTTGCCCAGACTTTAAGGACAATGTTACCCATTGCAACAACATAAGCCTACCCCATGTCATAAATCGGCTGTGTGATTAACAGTGTCACGACAGAGTAAAAACCCTCCTACAAAATGATGTTTAACTAAACCCTGCAATATCTAAATGTAACTTACCTTAACTTATACGTACACACACGTGAGTCACATCAATACATTCAGGTGTTCCTGGCAGACGCAAAGAGACCGAACATGACCGCCTTAATCCTACATTTAAGCGACATATGAATATATGTTCCACAGTACCTGCCAGACCTCCCATATCTGGACCCCATTCGCTCGTCACCCTGTCACGAATGCAAATATCAAAATTGTACACATCCGCATCGCTGTCATGTTTCATGTCTTGGGATGACATAGGATAGTCCCACCCCCTGGCAATCCATAAACCCCTTCCAGAGGATGCTTTGAACAACGTTTTGTTAATGTCAGAGTCCCTGTCTGGCAGAACATATGTCCTTATCTCTAGAAAATATCAGTTTTTACCACTAGGCCTGCGAAAGGGGATAACATACCATAAACCCTCCTTTTGTATGTTTTGCACCCAACTTCAATCAAGCCCCTTTGAAGCTCCCACAGATTCATGACATGCCAGACCCCAAATATTGTATTTTCAACTTCAAACTGTAGCTCATTAACCCCTGAAGCACCAGAGGGATTAAAACACCTAATATCTCCTGATCTAATCATGATCACCCCTGCTGCATTAAGCCTGTATTGACTCTAACAGACTCATTCTGAACAAGCCTGAACACTCCCCCCCCCCCATCCCTCTATCCTCAAAACGAAGGTCAAGTTGAATTCTCAAATCTAAAAAAAAGACCTGTCCGTTAACTCTTTCGCTGCCAGTGATTCAAAGTGTTTGCGTACCCATCTCGTTATAATATCTACCCCCGCATCTCGTTATATCTACCCCCGCATCTCGTTATATCTCCCTCCCCTCATCTTGTTATAATATCTACCCCCCCATCTTGTTATAATATCTACCCCCGCATCTCGTTATATCTCCCTCTCCTCATCTTGTTATAATATCTACCCCCCCATCTTGTTATAATATGTCCCTCCAGCCTCCTCTGCCTTTGTCTTGTAGGCTCCTTCTCTGAGCCAGCTGCTCCTCTGTAGCACCGTGCTGCTCCCGGCTCTGTTCCGGCTCTGAGGACTGAGAATCTTCCAGCTGATGGAGAAGATGCTGTGAAGAACTTCTATACATTTTAATATAAATCTGTGTGTTTGTGTGTGTGTGTGTCATGTTTAAGGGATCAGTCCCTCCTAGGGGCAAAGTGTACTAATGGCAGTGACATGGTTAAGGGGTCAGTCCCTCCTTGGGCCAAAGTGTACTAATGGCAGTGACATGGTTAAGGGGTCAGTCCCTCTTAGGGGCAAAGTGTACTAATGGCAGTGACATGGTTAGGGGGTCAGTCCCTCCTTGGGCCAAAGTGTACTAATGGCTGTGACATGGTTAAGGGGTCAGTCCCTCCTTGGGCCAAAGTGTACTAATGGCAGTGACATGGTTACGGGGTCCGACCCTCCTAGGGGCAAAGTGTACTAATGGCAGTGACATGTTTACGGGGTCCGACCCTCCTAGGCGCAAAGTGTACACATGTTTAAGGGGTCACATATGGGTAATTGATGCCTTTTTACCAAAATCGGAAAACTAGTTTGTTAAAGTCAGTTTGTAAACACGCGGAGCTGAGACTGAAGGGGTTTCATTTCTTCAGGCTGCTCCCTTTTTGCTGCTGTCACTGTGCGTTCAATAACACATTGTACAGGCAAGATTCCGCCACCCCTCCCTTATCTGTATTGGCTCTCTGAGAAGGACAGGGTGGGATAAGTGACTGAAGGAGCGGCTCAGTGAGTACAGACACTGACTGGCACTGAGTGCGAAGCAGGGGAAACTGGTTCAATTCCCGGTGTTGGCTCCTTGTGACCTTGGGGAAGTCACTTTATCTCCCTGTGCCTCAGGCACCAAAAAACATAGAGTGTAAGTCTTGGGCTTCCTGAAATGGGCTATGGAGCAATGCGTGGCCTTAAAGATATGGGTGATCTGCTTAGATGCAAGGCTGTTTGTTTGAGTTGGGGATTGGAGCGCCCGGAATCAAAATAAGAAGATCTGTGAGGGATTTGGAGACCAAGCAAGTCTTCTATCAAATGGAGGAGTTTGTCCCATAAGGGTTTAATCTTGGGACATTCCCCCAGATATGGATGATGGAGCCCGGCCTCCTACCACACTCCCGCCAACGTAGGGGAGAGACGGCGGGTGCAGATTGAAGGCAATTTCCAGGACTGAAAACTTGTAAATATTTTTGTTTATTACAGTACAACACATGTAAAGTTTTTGGCAGCTGTCTCCCAAATATCCTTCCAGTCATCCATTTCTAGGGGGTGTTTAAGTCTTTTCCCCCACGCCACCATAGATTGATCTTTTTGTGGTTCCCTTGGAATAGGGCGTATTGCGTGGTATAATTCAGAGGTGACAACATTTTATTTTTGTAAAGTGCCGCTTGGGCTACTTCTTTCATTTGTGTCTCGGGCTGTACACGTAATGATTATCATCGGGTTTTTGTCTTTGTTCCCTCCAAAGATGTTTAGGTTTTTCATAGATTTTTGTATATTGTCCATTTATTTTTTTGTCCTGTGTAAGTGTGACCGTCAGTCTTAAATGTTTTCTAATAATAAAGATTGCCCCAAAATACTTTGTTTTATCCTTGTGCTGAATGTGAATAAGTCACTGGATAATTCTTCATGTGAAAATGGTCTAGCATTGGAAATCTTTTCTCTGCCCGTAGTTCTTGATGTTGGAGCCTGCGAGGATGCTTCCTCTCCTCCCTCCCTGCAACCCCCATATAAACAAATAAACACGCAACGAAGATCTGGAGGTACGATGGCCATGGCTTGTTTTCAAACAAATAAGAGCCAACCCTGCCAGCGTGACCCCTGGCAAGGTTAAAGCGCACTTACACCCCAAACAGGCGCCGTGACAAAGGCAATACATGCCTTGAAACATGCACCTCAACCATGGGACACATTGGGCAGGAAGCAGACTGGATGTCCCACCCGTGCCCAGGATTTGAACCCCCTCCTGCACGGCACTCCCTGATACGGAGGGGGTGAAGGTGCTAGAGAACGGCAGGGTGCAGAGGCAAACGATGTTGTGCCCCGTCACCAAAGGGGCACCAGGCTGATTTTGTAAACTCGTTGGCAAAGTATTGGCAGTATAAAGGCAGTATTAAATGGACTTATCCAAATAAACCTCATTTTATTATATTGTCTTGTGATTGATCCCTTAAATACAGTATAAATGGTGTTAAGATATCTGGTCTACCGTGACACCTATACACCTTAACATCCCGCTGCTAATACCTCTCCCTATACACCCTAACATCCCGCTGCTAAAACCTCTCCCTATACACAATAACACCTTGCTGCTAATACCTCTCCCTAAACACCCTAACATCCCGCTGCTAATACCTCTCCCTTTACACCCTAACATCCCGTTGCTAATACCTCTCCCTATACACCCTAACATCCCGCTGCTAATACCTTTCCCTATACACCCTAACATCCCACTGCTAATACTTCTCCCTATACACCCTAACACTCTGCTGCTAATACCTCTCCCTATACACCCCAACATCTGCTGCTAATACCTCTCCCTATACACCCTAATACCACGCTGCTAATACCTCTCCCTATACACCCTAACATCTCGCTGCTAATACCTCTCCCTATACTCCCTAACATCCCGCTGCTAATACCTCTCCCTATACACCCTAACAACCTGCTAATACCCCTCCCTATACACCCTAACATCCTGCTGCTAATCCCTCTCCCTATACACCCTAACACCCCGCTGCTAATACCTCTCCCTATACACCCTAACATCCCGCTGCTAATACCTCTCCCTATACACCCTAACACCCTGCTGCTAATACCTCTCCCTATACACCCTAACATCCCGCTGCTAATACCTCTCCCTATACACCCTAACATCCCACTGCTAATACCTCTCCCTATACACCCTAACATCCCGCTGCTAATACCTCTCCCTATAAACCCCAACATCCTGCTGCTAATACCTCTCCCTATACACCCTAACATCTCGCTGCTAATACCTCTCCCTATACTCCCTAACATCCCGCTGCTAATACCTCTCCCTATACACCCTAATACCACGCTGCTAATACCTCTCCCTATACACCCTAACATCTCGCTGCTAATACCTCTCTCTATACTCCCTAACATCCCGCTGCTAATACCTCTCCCTATACACCCTAACAACCTGCTAATACCCCTCCCTATACACCCTAACATCCTGCTGCTAATCCCTCTCCCTATACACCCTAACACCCCGCTGCTAATACCTCTCCCTATACACCCTAACACCCTGCTGCTAATACCTCTCCCTATACACCCTAACATCCCGCTGCTAATACCTCTCCCTATACACCCTAACATCCCACTGCTAATACCTCTCCCTATACACCCTAACACCCCGCTGCTAATACCTCTCCCTATACACCCTAACACCCTGCTGCTAATACCTCTCCCTATACACCCTAACATCCCACTGCTAATACCTCTCCCTATACACCCTAACACCCCGCTGCTAATACCTCTCCCCATACAACCTAACATCCCGCTGCTAATATCTCTTCCT
Source organism: Ascaphus truei (assembly GCF_040206685.1). Classification (NCBI taxonomy): domain Eukaryota; kingdom Metazoa; phylum Chordata; class Amphibia; order Anura; family Ascaphidae; genus Ascaphus; species Ascaphus truei. The sequence continues at coordinate 64,190,760 of NC_134492.1, read as the reverse complement.
ATACACCCTAACATCCCGCTGCTAATACCTCTCCCTATACACCCTAACATCCCGCTGCTAATACCTCTCCCTATACACCCTAACACCCTGCTGCTAATACCTCTCCCTATACACACTAACACCCTGCTGCTAATACCTCTCCCTATACACCCTAACATCCCACTGCTAATACCTCTCCCTATACACCCTAACATCCCACTGCTAATACCTCTCCCTATACACCCTAACACCCTGCTGCTAATACCTCTCCCTATACACCCTAACATCCTGCTGCTAATACCTCTCCCTATACACCCTAACATCCTGCTGCTAATACCTCTCCCTATACACCCTAACATCCCGCTGCTAATACCTCTCCCTATACACCCTAACACCCTGCTGCTAATACCTCTCCCTATACACACTAACACCCTGCTGCTAATACCTCTCCCTATACACCCTAACATCCCACTGCTAATACCTCTCCCTATACACCCTAACACTCTGCTGCTAATACTTCTCCCTATACACCCTAACATCCTGCTGTTAATACCTCTCCCTATACACCCTAACATCCTGCTGCTAATACCTCTCCCTATACACCCTAACACCCCGCTGCTAATACCTCTCCCTATACACCCTAACATCGCACTGCTAATACCTCCCCCTATACACCCTAACACCCCGCTGCTAATACCTCTCCCTATACACCTTAACATCCCGCTGCTAATACCTCTCCCTATACACCCTAACATCCCGCTGCTAATACCTCTCCCTATACACCCTAACATCTGCTGCTAATATCTCTCCCTATACACCCTAACATCCCGCTGCTAATACCTCTCCCTATACACCCCAACATCCTGCTGCTAATACCTCTCCCTATACACCCTAACATCCCGCTGCTAATACCTCTCCCTATACACACTAACATCCCGCTGCTAATACCTCTCCCTATACACCCTAACACCCCGCTGCTAATACCTCTCCCTATACACCCTAACATCGCACTGCTAATACCTCTCCCTATACACCCTAACATCCTGCTGCTAATACCTCTCCCTATACACCCTAACATCCCGCTGCTAATACCTCTCCCTATACACCCTAACACCCCGCTGCTAATACCTCTCCCTATACACCCTAACATCCCACTGCTAATACCTCTCCCTATACACCCTAACATTCCGCTGCTAATACCTCTCCCTATACACCCTAACATCCTGCTGCTAATACCTCTCCCTATACACCCTAACATCCCACTGCTAATACCTCTCCCTATATACCCTAACATCCCGCTGCTAATACCTCTCCCTATACACCCTAACATCCTGCTGTTAATACCTCTCCCTATACACCCTAACATCCTGCTGCTAATACCTCTCCCTATACACCCCAACATCCTGCTGCTAATACCTCTCCCTATACACCCTAACATCCCGCTGCTAATACCTCTCCCTATACACCCTAACACTCCGCTGCTAATACCTCTCCCTATACACCCTAACATCCTGCTGCTAATACCTCTCCCTATACACACTAACACCCTGCCGCTAATACCTCTCCCTATACACCCTAACATCCCGCTGCTAATACCTCTCCCTATACACCCTAATATCCCGCTGCTAATATCTCTTCCTATACACCCTAACACCCCGCTGCTAATACCTCTCCCTATACACCCTAACATCCTGCTGCTAATACCTCTCCCTATACACCCTAACATCCCGCTGCTAATACCCCTCCCTATACACCCTAACATCCCGCTGCTAATATCTCTCCCTGTACACCCTAACATCCTGCTGCTAATACCTCCCCCTATACACCCTAATATCCCGCTGCTAATACCTCTCCCTATACACCCCAACATCCTGCTGCTAATACCTCTCCCTATACATCATAAAACCCCGCTGCTAATACCTCTCCCTATACACCCTAACATCTCGCTGCTAATATCTCTCCCTATACACCCTAACATCCCGCTGCTAATACCTCTCCCTATACACCCTAACATCCCGCTGCTAATACCTCTCCCTATACACACTAACACCCTGCCGCTAATACACTGGCGACACACTTTATTCGAGCTCGGCTAGTCCCACGAATTCGGGTATACCCGGGTGTATTGAGGTTTGTGACTGTTTTCTGCCCGAGTGCATTGAGGTATTTTCCAGGCAGGGATTGAAGCATTTTATTCCCGCTGGCTGCAATACTGCACAGTATATATATATATACTGCATTACAATTCATGAATTTATGCCATCTGGTAGACACGCGAAGCATTGCAACCTATTAAATCCTAATCATTATCATTTAACAGATCAGCCGCCCGTCAGCCAGGCATGAACCCAGGCTGGGAAGGCAAACGCAACGGGGCTTGTCAGAGGTGAGGAGCGGCGCATTCCAGGTATCTGCCAGGTACTGCACCGACACACTTTATTCGAGCAAATACCCAGTATGTACCTGGCAGATACCTGGAATGCGCCGCTCCTCACCTCTGACAAGCCCCGTTGCGTTTGCCTTCCCAGCCTGGGTTCATGCCTGGCTGACGGGCGGCTGATCTGTTAAATGATAATGATTAGGATTTAATAGGCTGCAATGCTTCGCGTGTCTACCAGATGGCATAAATTCATGAATTGTAATGCAGTATATATATATATACTGTGCAGTATTGCAGCCAGCGGGGATAAAATGCTTCAATCCCTGCATGGAAAATACCTCAATGCACTCGGGCAGAAAACAGTCACAAACCTCAATACACCCGGGTATACCCGAATTCGTGGGACTAGCCGAGCTCGAATAAAGTGTGTCGCCAGTGTACATACTGGGTATTTGCTCGAATAAAGTGTGTCGGTGCAGTACCTCTCCCTATACACCCTAACATCCCGCTGCTAATACCTCTCCCTATACACCCTATTATCCCGCTGCTAATATCTCTTCCTATACACCCTAACATCCTGTTGCTAATACCTCTCCCTATACACCCTAACATCCCGCTGCTAATACCTCTCCCTATACACCCTAACATCCCGCTGCTAATATCTCTTCCTATACACCCTAACATCCTGCTGCTAATACCTCTCCCTATACACCCTAACACCCCGCTGCTAATACCTCTCCCTATACACCCTAACATCCTGCTGCTAATACCTCTCCCTATACACCCTAACACCCTGCTGCTAATACCTCTCCCTATACACCCTAACATCCTGCTGCTAATACCTCTCCCTATACACCCTAACACCCCGCTGCTAATACCTCTCCCTATACACCCTAACATCCCACTGCTAATACCTCTCCCTATACACCCTAACATCTTGCTGCTAATACCTCTCCCTACACACCCTAACATCCTACTGCTAATACCTCTCCCCATACACCCTAACACTCTGCTGCTAATACTTCTCCCTATACACCCTAACATCCTGCTGTTAATACCTCTCCCTATACACCCTAACATCCTGCTGCTAATACCTCTCCCTATACACCCTAACACCCCGCTGCTAATACCTCTCCCTATACACCCTAACATCCCACTGCTAATACCTCTTCCTATACACCCTAACATCCTGCTGCTAATACCTCTCCCTATACTCCCTAACATCCCACTGCTAATAACTCTCCCTATACACCCTAACATCCCACTGCTAATACCTCTCCCTATATACCCTAACATCCCGCTGCTAATACCTCTCCCTATACACCCCAACATCCTGCTGCTAATACCTCTCCCTATACACCCTAACATCCTGCTGCTAATACCTCTCCCTATACACCCCAACATCCTGCTGCTAATACCTCTCCCTATACACCCTAACATCCCACTGCTAATACCTCTCCCTATACACCCTAACATCCTGCTGCTAATACCTCTCCCTAAACACACTAACACCCTGCCGCTAATACCTCTCCCTATACACCCTAACATCCCGCTGCTAATACCTCTCCCTATACACCCTAATATACCGCTGCTAATATCTCTTCCTATACACCCTAACATCCTGTTGCTAATACCTCTCCCTATACACCATAACACCCTGCTGCTAATACCTCTCCCTATACACCCTAACATCCCAATGCTAATACCTCTCCCTATACACCCTAACATCCCACTGCTAATACCTCTCCCTATACACCCTAACATCCTGCTGCTAATACCTCTCCCCATACACCCTAACACTCTGCTGCTAATACTTCTCCCTATACACCCTAACATCCTGCTGTTAATACCTCTCCCTATACACCCTAACATCCTGCTGCTAATACCTCTCCCTATACACCCTAACACCCCGCTGCTAATACCTCTCCCTATACACCCTAACATCCCACTGCTAATACCTCTGCCTATACACCCTAACATCCTGCTGCTAATATCTCTCCCTATACACCCTAACATCCCACTGCTAATACCTCTCCCTATATACCCTAACATCCCGCTGCTAATACCTCTCCCTATACACCCTAACATCCTGCTGTTAATACCTCTCCCTATACACCCTAACATCCTGCTGCTAATACCTCTCCCTATACACCCCAACATCCTGCTGCTAATACCTCTCCCTATACACCCTAACATCCCACTGCTAATACCTCTCCCTATACACCCTAATATCCTGCTGCTAATACCTCTCCCTATACACACTAACACCCTGCCGCTAATACACTGGCGACACACTTTATTCGAGCTCGGCTAGTCCCACGAATTCGGGTATACCCGGGTGTATTGAGGTTTGTGACTGTTTTCTGCCCGAGTGCATTGAGGTATTTTCCAGGCAGGGATTGAAGCATTTTATTCCCGCTGGCTGCAATACTGCACAGTATATATATATATACTGCATTACAATTCATGAATTTATGCCATCTGGTAGACACGCGAAGCATTGCAACCTATTAAATCCTAATCATTATCATTTAACAGATCAGCCGCCCGTCAGCCAGGCATGAACCCAGGCTGGGAAGGCAAACGCAACGGGGCTTGTCAGAGGTGAGGAGCGGCGCATTCCAGGTATCTGCCTGGTACTGCACCGACACACTTTATTCGAGCAAATACCCAGTATGTACCTGGCAGATACCTGGAATGCGCCGCTCCTCACCTCTGACAAGCCCCGTTGCGTTTGCCTTCCCAGCCTGGGTTCATGCCTGGCTGACGGGCGGCTGATCTGTTAAATGATAATGATTAGGATTTAATAGGCTGCAATGCTTCGCGTGTCTACCAGATGGCATAAATTCATGAATTGTAATGCAGTATATATATATATACTGTGCAGTATTGCAGCCAGCGGGGATAAAATGCTTCAATCCCTGCATGGAAAATACCTCAATGCACTCGGGCAGAAAACAGTCACAAACCTCAATACACCCGGGTATACCCGAATTCGTGGGACTAGCCGAGCTCGAGACAAAGTGTGTCGCCAGTGTACATACTGGGTATTTGCTCGAATAAAGTGTGTCGGTGCAGTACCTCTCCCTATACACCCTAACATCCCGCTGCTAATACCTCTCCCTATACACCCTATTATCCCGCTGCTAATATCTCTTCCTATACACCCTAACATCCTGTTGCTAATACCCCTCCCTATACACCCTAACATCCTGCTGCTAATACCTCTCCCTATACACCCTAACATCCCAATGCTAATACCTCTCCCTATACACCCTAACATCCTGCTGCTAATACCTCTCCCTATACACCCTAACATCCTGCTGCTAATACCTCTCCCTATACACCGTAACACCCCACTGCTAATACCTCTCCCTATACACCCTAACACTCCGCTGCTAATACCTCTCCCTATACACCCTAACACCCTGCTGCTAATACCTCTCCCTATACACCCTAACACCCCGCTGCTAATACCTCTCCCTATACACCCTAACATCCTGCTGCTAATACCTCTCCCTATACACCCTAACACCCTGCTGCTAATACCTCTCCCTATACACCCTAACATCCCGCTGCTAATACCTCTTCCTATACACCCCAACATCCCACTGCTAATACCTCTCCCCATACACCCTAACATCCCACTGCTAATACCTCTCCCTATACACCCTAACACCCCACTGCTAATACCTCTCCCTATACACCCTAACATCCCGCTGCTAATACCTCTCCCAATACACCCTAACACCCAACTGCTAATACCTCTCCCTATACACCCTAACACCCCGCTGCTAATACCTCTCCATATACACCCTAACACCCCGCTGCTAATACCTCTCCCTATACACCCTAACATTCCGCTGCTAATACCTCTCCCTATACACCCCAACATCCTGCTGCTAATACCTCTCCCTATACATCATAAAACCCCGCTGCTAATACCTCTCCCTATACACCCTAACATCTCGCTGCTAATATCTCTCCCTATACACCCTAACATCCCGCTGCTAATATCTCTCCCTATACACCCTAACATCCCGCTGCTAATACCTCTCCCTATACACCCTAACACCCTGCTGCTAATACCTCTCCCTATACACCCCAACATCCTGCTGCTAATACCTCTCCCTATACACCATAACACCCCGCTGCTAATACCTCTCCCTATACACCCTAACACCCTGGCAGGGAGCTTGGAGTGGACCGACGAGGGAGAAGATGAGGAAATTAATGATTTTGCGCCGCTACCGGCGCTGTAATGTATCTATGTGTGTATATGTATGTTTGTGTTTGTGTGTTTGTGTGTGTGTGTGTGTGTGTGTGTGTGTGTGTGTGTGTGTGTGTGTGTGTGTGTCAAAGTTAAATAAATACAAATTATTTTTATTACAACAGTTTTTTTTATTTAAAAAATATTATTGAATACATAGCTCACAATCTCTACACATATACACACACACACACACACACACACACACACACACACACACACACTACCTTCACTCACAGCATACACACGAAAAACATGTGGCACGTGCACGCGCACACTATAGAACGGCCCTTATACAGGAGAGGAGACATTTATAGTGCAGAAAATCAGCCGGAGTGTGACATTTCCTCCAATTATTTTATGTTTATTTATGTTTTCTTTTAATTGTGAGGAAATAACGTTGTATTCATTATGGAAGTCCCTCTGCCCCCTCTAATTATCCCCATGGCTTCATCTCCGGGTCCCTCATTGATGGAGTAGAAATAGGACAGGGGGAAACTTTCTAATACATAAAGGGATTCAACAAGGTACAAGAGGGAAGCATGGCGACAGGAGAGATAAAACAGGAGCTCGTGCTCTGACGCTGCAGGGAGGCCGAGTGAACGTGTGAGGAAGTACTTCTTCACAGAACGGGGGGATTCCTGGGACAGCCACACCGCACAGGTGGTGGGGGCTAATATAGAAAAGGAATTCAAAACTGCTGGGGGCAGACAGGTTCCCAGGTCCCTCCACCCCAAGCAAAGAGGAGTGGGAAGACGGAGATGTTCTGAACATTGTCTGTTTATTAAGCTGCTGCACCAAGAAGTTGTGACATTAACATCCTCGTCCCCCTGTGTGCAAAGTGTTTCCGCGTTATTCTTATCATTCAGCAGTGGAATTTTCTTAGCTATTGTTTGGAGTACAAACTGGTTTCATACCTTGTTTCTCCCCCCTGGTCTTCTGGGAAATATATTTGCATATTGAATATTTGCCAGTGTTTGTGCACATTTGTCACAATGTCACCTGTGTACACTTCATGCTGTGCCTGGGGGGTGGATGGAAACGTCTGTGTTTAGCAGCGTGCCGTTTCCGGCTCTTTGTCGCAGAATTTGCTGTGTCACTGCTCACCTGTCCCCGGGGGTTTGTGAAGTCACTCGGAATGTAAGCCCCGGAGATGTGTCTGTCCGAGAATATTATCAATCTGTCCTGACTCCTCACAGCACATTTCACTCTCACCCCATCCCATAAAGACACAAGCAACTGATTCTGTGGATGAAAAAGGCCACAGCTTTGATTAAATACTAGCTAAAGTGCCTGGTTTGGCATGGGTTGTAGTACTCTGGAGTCAAAAAGCCCAACTCTCTCCCCTTCCTCTCCCTCCCTTCCTCTCTCCCCCCTTCCTTTCTCCCTCCCCCTCCATCTTTCTCTCCCCCCTCCATCTTTCTCTCCCTTCCCCCCCCATCTTTCTCTCCCTTCCCCCCTCATCTTTCTCTCCCTTGCCCTCCATCTTCCTCTCCGTCTTTCTCTCCCTCCCCCCACTTCCTCTCCCTCCCCCCCTCTTCCTATCCCCCTCCATATTTCTCTCCCTCCCCCCTTTGCCCTGCTTCTTTCCCCCCCCCTCCTCTTGCTCTGTCCACCTATCCCTATCACTCTCCCCCCTCCGTATTTCTCTCCCTCCTCTTCCTCCCCCCAACCCCATTCCTTTCTCGCTCCCCCCTTCCTCTCTCCCTCTACCCCTTCCTCTCTCCCTCCCTCCTTCCTCTTCCCAAACCATCACACTCCCACCACCATGCTTGACAGTTGGGATGAGGTTCTTCTGGTCGAATGTAGTGTTTGGTTTTCGCCAAACATAACATTTCTCAGAGGCCTAAAAGTTCTACCTTTGACTTGTATGTCCAGAGAACATTGTTCCAGAAGTCTTGAGGAGCATCTATGTGTTTTTTGATGATCTTCAGAGGGGCATCAATGTTCTTTTTAGAGACTAGTGGTTTCCCCCTGGATATTCTTCCATGAACATCATTGTTGTTCAGTGTTTTTAGTTGAGTCATGAACACTCACATTAGCCAAGACGAGAGTGCCTGCAGATCCTTGGATGTTACTCTTTGGGACTTACTTGATGATTTGCCGGATTGTTCTTCGAAAGCTTTTGGTAGGACGACCGCTCCCTGGTAGAGTGACTGTGGTCTTGAACTTTCTCCATTTGTCTCACAGTAGATTGGTGTCGCCCCAAATCCTTAGAAATGGTTTTGTAACCTTTCCAGACTGATGCGCATCAATAACGGCTTTTCTGAGGTTCTCAGAGATTTCTTTTGATCGTGGCATGCAGAGCCATTGACAGATTTCTAAGGGCCCAGGACTAGAGTTACTTCCGGGGCCCCCCCCGTGTCGGCAGTATCGCGAGCCCCCTCCATTTGACACCTCACGAGCTCCCTCTATTTCCCTCCATCTCACTCCCTCTTACTCAATCACCCACCTCACTCTCCCCCTGCCTCAGATCTATTTCTCTCCCCTGCGTCTCTCTTACTCCCTCTTTTCCTCACTCCCTCACCCCCTCTCCTCTCACTCGCCCTCACCTTCCATCAATTACCCCACTCTCACTCAATCCCCCCCCCCACAAAATACATATTAAAAAGATGCCTGCTCCCCCAAAACATATGAAAATCCCCCCTCCCCCAAAACATATTAAAGACCCCCATTCCCCCCAAAAAACATTACAAATCCCACCGCTCTGTGACGGTGAAGGGGAAATCAGACCATCAATAAAGGTATTATGTCGGGCTGGTTACCTCTGAACCATATTTGTGAGCTTAGAGTGTCAGCTCTTGGACCCATTGGTTGTACATGAAATGTATGTGTAGAAATAGAACAAAGTTCCGTGAATTGGCGCTACCAGATTTTGGTAAACAATGTCGTTCAGTAAACCACTGATACAGTATTCACAATAATCTGTATATGAACTTGCTTGTAGAAGGAATAATCAAATGCGTAGTAGAGTAAGTGTAACAATATATACGACACAGAGGCAGTGCTCATTGTAGGGGAGGGATATGTAATGTCCTGGCAGGTACTACAGATGGCTGAACGATAGCAGACCTTCCGGTACTCCTCCTAATGAACCCCATCCCCAGAGCATAGAAGTCTCTGTGATGTCACTGCTACTATTCTCCCATAAACATGCATGGATAGTGGGGTGTAAAGTACTCTCATTCCTTCGCTGGTCTTCCTTCCTTGGCGTGACTCACGTGATTGAGGGAAACAGGTAATCCAGTGGAAAGGAGAGACGGAGCACAGCCTTGCACGGGAGATGAATGAAAAAGTGTAGGGGCTAGAGCGTGCGGCTGAATAAAAAGTCTTTAATGAAGTAAGGACAACATGGAATAGACAAGATGACAAACTCTTAGGCTGCGTCCAGGGTTGCAGCAGCCGTGCGGAGGCGAGCTGAGGCTGAGGGAAAGCGGGTGCGTTCCCTGGCCTTGGTTCGCGCGCCGTCCGGGGGCGTGTCGGGGGGCAGGCCAGTGACGTCACGGAGCTGGTTCGCCCTCATTGGGCGAACCGCTCACGTGGCCGGCCCTGCGCTCCCATGAGCGCTTGAAACTAAAAATTTGCTAAGACCTACGCTTCCGCACGCTTGTGGAAACGTGCGCGAGCTCCTACTAAAGCCGCTCTCATTGCGGTTGCAGGGGCTCACTGGTAAGCGAGAGCGCGCCTCAGCACGGGTGCCCGAGGCCTTACGCGTTTCACGCTAATGAGCGCTTCATCAGAGAGTATACAGTCCTATAGTGAGTGTCCATCTTTGTAGTTTATTTCCCCAACCGGAAGTGACGTATCGGCTGAAAGCCCTAACCTGATTGGATGATCACTATAGTAGGCAAATGCCTCTCTATGCAAATCTGTTGTCAACTACGGGTAGGGGGAATGGACAAACTACACAGGCATTGTGTTAGGAAGGACACTAATGACAGCCTGTCACGGTAACTTATGACAAGATATAATAAACACCAAATAACTGGGTTGAACTGAACGAGGCTTAGATATAATAAAGTATATTTATTCCTTAAATAGGTGAACACAGCAATATACAGGCATACCCCACATTAACGTACGCAATGGGACCGGTGCATGTATGTAAAGCGAAAATGTACTTAAAGTGAAGCACTACCTTTTCTTCACTTATCGATGCATGTACTGTACTGCAATCATCATATATGTGCATAACTGATGTAAATAACGCATGTGTAACAGGCTCTATAGTCTCCCCGCTTGCGCACAGCTTCGGTACAGGTAGGGAGCCGGTATTGCTGTTCAGGACGTGCTGACTGGCGCATGCGTGAGCTGCCGTTTGCCTATTGAGCGAGATGTACTTACTTGGGAGTGTACTTAAAGTGAGTGTACTTAAACCGGGGTATGCCTGTAGTACAGTAACAGGCAAGAAGTAACACTTACTTGGGGGATGGGGGATGAGAAGTATCAGATAGCAATTCTCCAGCAATCAGGTAACAATCAAGATGGTATTTGAAGACAAAGGATATAGGGTTGACCACAGTTTATATATCTTTGTAACCCTATTCTTAACATTGAGTACAGGCATTGGATAGCAATTACCTGTATCCAATCTTTAACGTGGGAACACATTTTAACTCATGCCCCCCAGCTAGTTAGCCCATGCGCACTAGGACCCTGGGCGTCTCATTTCTGTAGTCCCACATTTACATCAGGGACGCCGGCCAGTCTACCAAAAAGGGATATCTGGCAGGATGCCCCTTGTTCACAGGTGTAAAACATGGTACTCACAGACCACTCTAGTTTGAGGCGTCTCCGCCTTCAGGAAAACAGTGAAGGTGGCCAAATCCTTTGAACAGTACTTAAGTTCTAGACATTGGGTCGCCTCCCTGACCATCTGCTTCCCTTTGTGCAAATGAATTTCCTCTGGTTTTTATCCCTGCCTTGGGATACAGTATTAAAGGTAAAATACAAACATTTTAAAATATCCGGTTCCGTTGGGTCCAGCGGGTCCAAACTTCCCAGATCTCAATGCCGGAACTGGGACACCATATGGTCCAAGTTTCAGCCTGCTACGACCTTCGGAACTGGAGATACACAAATACTACTTCAACGTTTCCTATTTTAATACAAAATTCTCTGCTGTAAATTAAATCACGGTTTTTCACTAAATCCCCATTGAAAACAACGGGCTCCGCCACCATAGACTTTCAATGGCAAACCGCCGCCGTTGGCGGCTATGGGAATCCGCCGCCATAGACTTTCAACGGGGCATCGCCGCCGATGAAGCCTATGGGGTTTCTCCGCCATAACCCGTCAATGGGAACCGGCTGCCATCGAAGTCTATGGGAGACTTCCGGTGACGTCACCGTGAATGGCAGGGTAGGCAACGAGCTCCCAACACCCTCCCCACAAAGCTAAACAGAAAAGCACCCCACACGGCGCAAACACCCCCCAAAAGTGGCCAGCACCCTCCCTAAGACACCAGGGATGGCGGGGAAACAAGAAAAGAAGACACAGAACCCCGTTTCAAAGTTCTTTCAGCTGACGCAGCGCCCGATGGAGCCGTCCTCAGAATCACAAGATGGCGCCGAGGAGCACGAGCATGCCGCGGAGGCCACATTGCTCGGCCAAGTTGTTCCGGCCCATCAGGAACTCAGTAAAGAATTCTTTGAGGCTCTTCTCCTCAGAATGCGCAGGGGATTTATGGAGGACCTGGAGAAGGTCCTGCGTGACATCAGATCGGACCTGAGCACCTTAACCACGAGAACAGAGGCAATGGAAGCAAAAATTACCACCATATCGGTCACTCACTCCAACATGGAGGATGACATGGCTAGAATGGGGCATGAGCTGGCTGCCCTCAAGAATACAATCGAGGACCATGAAAATAGGGACTGTAGGCAAAACCTATGATTCAGAGGAATCCCTGAATCAGTCCCACCAGGATCCATCCAGCCCTACCTAAAAAAAACTCTTTCTGAATCTCGTTCCTGACTTATCCGACCATGAGCTCCAGCTAGACAGGGAACATAGAGCCTCGGTCCTAAATCTCCGGATCCTAACCGCCCTAGGGACGTGATCGTGTGATTCCACCTCTACACAGCGAAAGAAAAGATCTCGGCGGCCGCAAGAAGAGCGGGAGACATTAAAATGGACGACCACACAGTCCAGATATACAGCGACCTCTCCAGGTCCACGGTCATGAAGCGAATGGAGATGAAGCCTCTCAAGGTTCTCCTTCGTGACCGAGGTGTCTCCTACCGATGGGGTTTCCCCTTTAAACTCATCGTCCCGAGGAATGGACGGTTCTTCACCATCACGGACCCAGAGGACACCAACGACTTCCTCAAAGCCATCGGCATCGCCCCCCCACGAGGAGAAGAACGCGCCCCCCGAGCAGCACGACCCGAGCCTGCCGAAACCCCCGGAGCCTCAGAAAGACTCGCTAACCAACGGATCCAGTGAGCCCCACATCCCACAAGTCGTGCCCCGAAAGGCCCGGTAGCCTCTACACCCATCCCTGCCAGATGTCCAACTCACCCACACTAACTCTCCTGCAGCAACTCCTGAACCATTAAAGAGATGATCCAGCTGGTACTACTCTGCTCCCCCCCTCTCTCCTCTCCCCCCTCGCCTATCCCCCCCCCATCCCCCCCTCCTCACCCACCCTCCCTCACCCACCCTCCCTCCTCCCCCCTACCCCCCCCATATCTAGTAAGAGGACTCCCCCCTCGAGCACACTCCCCCCCCTTTCTCCTAGCCTTCCCCCCCACCCCTCCCCCCTCTCCTTGCCTTCCCCCCACCCCTCCCCCATCTCCTTGCCTTCCCCCCCCCTCCTTGCCTTCCCCCCTCCCTCCTTACCCCACTTCCCCCCCTCCTCCTCTCCTTACCTCTTTCCTTTTTGCCCCCATGCATCTGGCTGCACCACGATCCAGCCGACGCCCAGCCCGCATCGCAACCGAGCCGTCCCCGAGGAGTACCTGACGAGAGATGGCGCCGAGGGTCTCTCTCTCCATCTGCAGGGCCAGATCAGCAAAAGCAGATGGCTGTTGCCTAGCGCGTCACGTGAACCGATGAGCCCGGTTCTCTGGGGGTGGGGAGACCTTAAAGGACCAGAGTCGCAGAACTGTCCTAACCAAGGGCCTACACCCCCCCCCTGGGGAGGGTCCGACCCCCCCCCCCCAATTCTCAACGGCAGAGTCGGAGCAGCTCCAGAACTCTAGCAGTGGCACAAACTCGGACAACTTTGCGTGGACAGCTGGCGCCCCTCGCTGCCAGCCCCTGAACTCAGGTTGTATAAGCTAAGCCCCCTCCCCCTCCATGTATCCCCCCCGGCCCAGCTCTATGGTCCCCCCCCCCCATACCCTGCCCCAAGTCTGTCTCAAATGAACTATGTATAGCCTATACAGCAAGCTTAGCTGTATGCGTTGGGTGCCCCTCGGTCACTCTCAGTTGATATCACCCTCTTTCAGTTCAGGGAATCTTTACCAATGTATCTGCTTAAGGTCATGCTCCAAGTGATCCCCCCGCCAATCCCCCCCTCCCCCCTCTCTCTCTCTCCTGCTCCCCCCCTCCCCCCCTTCCGCTCCCCCCCCCTTCTCCCCCCCTTTTTCTCCCTTCCCCCCCCTCCCCCCCCCCACATCGACTGCACCAGCACCCTAAGTCTGCCTAAGCAGACGTCTGAGCCCCCAGCGACCCTCTGCACTGCTCAATAGGTGGATATTATGATGTAAATAAGAGGTAGAAAGTGCAAGATGATATAAATGTGTTGAAAAGTCTTACGCATAACCACAAGTCCAAATGAGATATCGATAACCTGTGATCGATGGGAACCATTACGCATGTGATGAAACAGCACCACGCGTTCATAATCATCAGATCCCCATGAGGCCCCCCTCCTCATCGCGTACCCCCCCACCCCTTCTCTCGCCTCCCCTCCCTTCAGCCGCCCTACCCCCCCCCTCTCTCCTTCCCCACTCTCTCCCCTCCCCCCCTTCTCCTCCCCCCCCCGCACGCCAACCGCAGGAGCCCTCCAACTCTGTTTAAGCAGAACCTTGCACCCCCAACGACTGTCTGTGCTGAATAACAGCAGTTTATCTGGTATAATTAAGATGTGGAAAATGCTCGTTGATGGTAACGTGTTGAAATGTCCTGTGCATAACCACAGGTCCATATGCTATATAGGTAACCTGTGGAAAATGAGAACTGCTACAAAGGTGATAGAAAAGCACTACCCGGTTATAAATGTCAGATCCCCATGAGTCCCCCCCCCCCGCCCTCGCCCCCCCCTTTTTTCCTCAACCGGCCCCCCCCCCTCCACCCACTCCCCCCCTCTCCCCTCCCTCCCCCCTCTCCCCTCCCCCCCTCCCTCCCCCACCCCGTCCCCTCCCTCCCGTCACTCCACCCCACACATCTCTACCCCCCCCCCCACATATAGGCTGCAGGAGCACTCTATGCCTGCCTAAGCAGAAACCTGCGCCCCCAACGACCATTGGAACCGCATATCAGTAGTTTGCATGGTGAAAATAATTAGATGATAGTAACGTGCTGAAAAGCCCCATGCATAACCTCAGACCAATACGATGCACGAATCACCGGTGGTAAAATGGAATTGCTACAGTATGAAGGTACAAAAACACACACCCTCTGGGACTCCCTGTGCTTAACCACAGACCAATATGATGTATAGATACCTGGGAGCTGCTTCAAAGATGATGAAAAAGCGCCATAGGTCCCCTACCCCCCCCCTCCCTTTTTCTTCACCCCCCCCCGCACGCCAACTGTAGGAGCTCTCTAAATCTGTTTAAGCAGAACCTTGCGCCCCCAATAAAGGTCTGTGCCGAATAACAGCAGTTTAGATGGTATATATTAGATGTGGAAACTGCTCACTGATGTTAAGGTGTTGAAATGTCCTGTGCATAACCACAGACCAATATGTTGTATAGATAACATGTGGTAAATGAGAACCGCTACAAAGACGATGGTAAAAACACCACCCACTCATAAATGTCAGATCCTCATGAGCCCGCTTCTCTTTCTCCCTATGTGTGTCTACCCCCCTTCCTCCCCCTGCCCCTTCCAACCCTCCTCCCCCCCTCTCCGTTCCCCCACATCAATAAGGATCATAAGGCAGCAAACAGGCCCATCATCTCCCCCCCCCACCCCCACAAGGAACCAGACCTCCTCCGTCATGGGAAAAACACGGGGCCCAGACCCCCCAACTCTGGGAACCCCCCCCCTCCCAAATAATGTCGTCAATCAAAATTACATCCCTCAATGTTAAGGGCCTCAACTCAGTTAAAAAACGTAAACTAGCTCTGCAGGAACTTAAAAAAACCAAGAGCGATATTATCTGTATTCAAGAATCCCACTTTAACTCCAACGACCCTCCCAATACATTCAAACAGGCCTTCCCTCAGGCCTTCTTTGCTTCCTCCTCCATTAAAGAAAGGGGAGTCGCCATTTTGATAAAAAACAATGTCCCCTTTGCCCCTACTAACATAGTTAGAGACCCAGAGGGACGATACTTACTTTTGCAGGGGTCCCTATCTGGAAACCCCATCTCCATCATCAATGTTTACGCCCCCAACGCAAATCAGGTACGCTTCATACAGGACCTTCTAGAATCCCTAGATCAGTCAATACTCGCCTCGCTACTTTTGCTCGGAGACTTTAATATGGTTCTGTCTCCAGACCAAGACAAGTCTAGCATGCCCTCCACTACACACACCGCCCAGACCCAGCAAAAGGCGAAAAAGTTCAGAGAGATCTTACAGAACTTTTTCCTCACGGATATTTGGAGGGCCCAGCACGTAGGCCAGAGGGACTACACGTTCTTCTCGGCCCCACATCAGTCTAACTCGCGGATCGACTATTTGCTAGGAACCTCAAATGTTCTCCAGGCGGCCTCCCAGTCCGACATAGGCCCGATCACATGGTCAGACCATGCCCCAGTCGAATTGACCCTCTCTCTGCCTTTTGTTAAGAACTCCTCGTATAAGTGGAAACTTAATGATTCCCTCCTTAATGACCCACAAGTTGTGGAAACAATCCAGCGAAAATTAGCATCATTCTTTAAAATAAATAAGGAGTCTGTCTCCGCTGCATCAATGTTGTGGGAAGCCCACAAGGCCACAATCAGAGGAGACCTAATCTCTCTAGCATCCCACAAGAAAAAAAAACAAACTAAAAATTCAGAAAGCATTAACTGACAAGATACTAGCCCTCGAGCAACAACACAAAAAGACCCCCTCCAAGAAACTTCTCAGAACACTTGACAAAACAAGATCTGAGCTAAAACAATCCCAACTCGAAGAGGTAGAGAGAGCGCTCAAGTGGACCAACCAGAGGTTCTACGATAAGGGCAACAAGGCAGACAAACTTTTAGCAACAAAGCTAAGAGGTCTTAAGGCAAAGGCCCAAATCACAAAGATCCGCACAAAAGGAGGCCACACTACTTATGTGGAAAAGAAATCGCCCAAGAATTCGCAAACTATTACACAGACCTCTATAATCTACACCCCCCTAATCAAGACCAAAACGCAGTAGATACTGCCTCGCAATTTCTGGCGCGATGTAATCTTCCCTCTCTCACTGAAGAAGAGCTTGCAGCTCTGAACCACAAAATCACTAAGGAGGAATTGACCCAAGCCATAAGCTCTCTCAAAATAGCTAAAACCCCAGGCCCCGACGGCTTTTCGAATGCCTACTATAAAAATTTCGCATCGTCCCTTTCCCCTTACCTAATTGAAATGTTCAACTCCTTCCTAGAAGGAGAACCGATCCCGGGCACAATTTCAGCTGCCAACTTAGCCATTATTCATAAGGAAGGAAGGGACCCGCTTCAATGCGGTAACTACAGACCGATCTCCCTGCTTAACACAGACCTGAAACTCTTCAGCAAGATCCTCGCAAACAGGCTAAACCCTATTCTCCCCAGACTAATTCATATAGACCAAGTCGGTTTCGTGTCAGGAAGACAGGCCTCTGACAACACCCGTAAAATCATTGATATAATTGACCACGTGCATCTCAATAAACTCCAGGCCATGATTCTTAGCCTAGACGCCGAGAAGGCCTTTGATCGCATCAAATGGACCTTCCTCGACCAAACCATGATTAAATTCGGCTTCTCAGGCCCTTTTCTCGAGGGTGTCCGAGCCCTACATCAGAACCCCACCGCATATTTAAAACTCCCAGGAGGACAATCCAACCCAATCTATATAAGAAATGGAACCAGACAGGGCTGCCCCCTCTCCCCTCTGCTTTTCACGATCTCTATTGAACCACTAGCATCTCAAATTAGAGCCGACCCAAACATCAAAGGCATAACAATCGCTGATAAAAACTATAAAATATCCCTTTTCGCGGATGGCGTTATTCTGACCCACACATCTCCCTCCCTAATCTACAGAAACTATTAGACCAATTCAGTCAGGTCTCAGACTATAAGATAAACATGGATAAATCCGAAGCGCTGAACATATCCCTCCCTGATCCCATCTGGAAGCTTCTGCAATTAAATTACAAGTATAAGTGGAACTCCACCTACATAAAATATTTGGGAATAAAAATCACTAGCTCATACAACTTGTACACTGTATTATTTTCAGACACTCCCAATCCTAGTCCCCCTGGCTGAATTAAGAAATATACAATCACAGATCCTACGTTTCATATGGAAACAACGTAAACCTAGAGTCCCGAGATCGGTACTCTTGTCCGCAAAGACAAGAGGAGGACTAGGGGTCCCTGACGTGGTTAGATACTACCACGCAGCCCATCTTAGGCAAACTGTGGTTTGGAACAACCCACCGAGCTCTGCTTGCTGGCTAGAAATAGAAACCCACCACGCAGCCCCCATCCCCCTTCCAGTGCTATTATGGTCCCAAGAATACAAGGAAAAACGACCCCAGAGGCTAGAGCTTGGAGCAATGAAATGCACGTGGTCCACATGGTTTAAGAACAGAGGGAAATATGGCCTAACTTCATCCCCCTCCCAACTCACCCCCATACTTGGGAACCCAGAATTCCCTCCTGGGTGCTCCCGAGCCCAGTTTGATCAATATCAGGACCTAGACATTAGCATGGTTGCGGATCTGCTGGAGAATAACAAAGCTCTGTCCTTCCAAGAGCTCAAAACTAAATGTACAGCCCCCAATCTCCCCATATTCAAATTCCTACAGATAAGGCATTTCCTTGGAGCTCTATCCCCGACCTCGAAATTCCCCCAGCTGACCAGATTTGAATCTCTCTGTCGTATAAGAGAGTACCAAAAAGGACTAATTTCAGGAATCTACAGAATAATCGAGAACTCCCTCCCCCTACCCACACATACCTACATGCAAAAATGGAGTGCAGATCTTAACACATCAATGGATCTGGAGGACTGGGAGGACGTCTGGGAAGCCGCTTCCAAAACCTCAATATGCACAGTCACAAAAGAAAACATTTATAAAATCCTATTTCAGTGGTACCTGACTCCGAGTAGACTGAGCAAGATCTTCTCCGGCACGGTTGACCTGTGCTGGAGAGGATGTGGACAAAAGGGTGACATGGCCCACATTTGGTGGTCATGTCCAGAGATCCAGAAGTTCTGGGCTACAATCCAGAGACTCCTGGGCGATACCCTGGGCCTAGAGGTCCCCTTGGACCTCCTGACATACGTGCTGGGTAAACCAATAGACGGCCTCCCGGCCCCCACGGCCAGGCTGACCTCAGCCATACTCACGGCGGCGAGATGCTCAGTTGCGGCGGCCTGGAAGCAAGTTAAGGCACCCTCGAGAAGGACAGTAGTGAATAGGATAAACATGGTCAGGAACATTGAAAAACTCACGGCCATGCTGAAACAAAAAATGCCCCAATTTTACAACACATGGGAACCCTGGCCCAACTCAGATGACCTGCCTCTGCCACAGATTCTAACTATTAACTAAAAAACAAGGGATAGGAATTGACCGGAGAGATACCCTACCCCACCCCATATCCTCCCCCCCTCCTCCCCCTCCTCCCCTCCTTTTGTCGGCCCCACCTATCGTCCCACCCTATGTCTCCCCCTCTTTTTATACTAAAAAAACAGGAAAAGGATTATTGGGACATCTAATATACACTGCGGTCATGTGCCCATGACTCCACTGTACAGTGTATTGAAATGATGTAACCACTGTTTGTAACCTTCACACATGTCTCCAATAAAGGAAAAAAAAGTTTTGAAAAACAAAACAAAAAAAAACCAATGAAATAGACTTGCTGGAGTAAATGGTGTCGATGAGATGCAAGGCATATCTAAATAACCAGTCAGAAAAGTATATAGACATGAATAAATGACACAGTGATGACATGCAGATAGGTAACGTATACAAATAAGAATAATCTAATATGTATACTCAACATGTGGGAAAGACATAAATACGAATAGAAATCTTCACATATAGAGATACAATATTCTGGTACAAAGAGATATATATGGTGGAGTTCTCTGTCATCATACCTCTGTAACACATATATATTATAATTGAATCTTATATTATAATTGAATTATGTTATATATCATTGAATCTTTTTAGATGCACCAGATATGTGAATCCCATAAGAGAAAAAGGGGAAAGGGGAGGAGGGGGGAGGGAAAGACAAGAATGAAAAGAGCGAGGGTGGCCAAGAAGTGAGAAGTACAACCTTCCAATATAGTAATCCACATTATGCAAGAAAATGTTTGAGTTCCCAGTCTGTATTCATACTGCTGCGGCAGCTTTTATTCTAACAAATCGCCGTTTTTTCCCTGGCTTTTCCTGGAATGCGACGCTCTTCACCTGGCGCATGCCGCGTACATTTTGCGTTCCCAGCCACGGGTCATGCGTGGCTGACGCGCAGTTGATGCGTTTATTGAGAATGGTTCGGATTTAATAGGTTGCAATTCTTCGCGTGTCCGCCAGATGGCAGATATTCATGAATTGTAATGCGCATGCGCTTCAGTAATGTGTCGACTTGCAGGTGTTTCGTTTAAAAAAGATACCACAGTGTGATATTGTAACTTGGCCTTGAGACTGAAGGAAGAGGTTGCAAAAATGTATCAATTTAGGCTTTTCATATTAAAGAAAGACAAAGACCAGTTTTGGTTACAGTATTCTCCAGAGACCCGCCCGCCATGAGTGTTCAAGTGCAGCCCACTTTCCAAAAACCCGACAGAAGTTACGCGTATTTGATATGGGCCGCGATTAATGCAACAGTGGATAAGATGGCAACAGTTGTTCAAATTTATCAGTATTTTGTCGAAAACTATGACTTTTACAAATTTTCGCCAACTACTCATACGTGGAAACGTGCAATAAGGAAAAGGTTATGTAGCGATCCCTGTTTTTATCGTATTGAGCCACAATTTGTTGGAGGGTATTGGTGTGTATCACCGGCTTTTTCCTGTATCTATGATCATGATGACGGCAAAAGGCGAAGGGTCGTGTTAAAACCAACTAATAAACGACAGTCGCTGCCAAGCAATGCACCAGCACCGGCTTCCAATGACGGTCCCGCCGTCAGTGACAACCCTGAGCCTGAGCCGGATTTCGCGTGCAGTTTCGATCAAGCTTGCATGTACCTAAGCAATTTCCAGCCTCATCAGCTGACTACAGGTGGACTAGTCCCGCTGCAAACTATCAACGTGGATGATCAAGAACACTGGACTGGCAGTGGACCAGCGCCAGCTGAATGGGAAATTCTATGGTGAGTATTGTTGCCGTATTATTTTCTGTGTTTTTTTTATTTTGACAATACAGTATCAATATCGGCGCGATTCAAAAGTCAAGCGATTCTCCTGTAAGCAATATTATTGGCTGAGCGGCTTCTACAGTACTGTACTGCAGATACTGAACTATTGGTGGAACGCTAGGTGCATGCGCTTTGGAACCTTCTTGAAACGCATACAGTATGCGTGTCATTACATCGACGGTAGGCGCATGCGCATGTGAACAGGAGACGCCCCCCGAGAACATTATTGGTGGGACTGGCTGGGAACTTCTTTAGGGGGCTGACCATTACAGTAAAACTTTTCTTTTTGTTTTTCCTCAGAAAAGAAAATGGCTAATGGAGGGATTTCGATGGATAATATCGCTTTGTATAACAATGCCTGCACATTGCTGAATCGGATTTAAAAACCCACGTACCGGAGTCTACAGTTTAGTGGCTGTTGTTATTGATTAGGATAGAATACTGTACCTGAAACAGTATGCTGATGTTTTCCGGCCATACAGTATACTGTACAATACTTTTTTATATACAGTACAGTATACTGTGTAATAAACCCGAAAAAATAAAAACTATGCATTTTGTGTCGTCTATTTTTTTTTAATACTCTTATACTGAGCATGCCTACAGTATACAGTGCAGCATGCCTCGACATTCTAGAAACACTGTATTTTGTTACAGTAGCAAAGGAGCAAATGGAACAATGTAAAACAAATCGACATGTTCTTTTTTTGGTGGAGTAAGTACAAAAACATTTATTTACAAATACTGTACAATGTAGAAACATTTTAAGTGCACAGCAATTCAAAACATCAACAGATGTATGGTTTACTGCTACAGTTGTGAAAACATTTATGTCAGTCAGTATGGTTTACAGTCACATGTTTTAAAAACAAATTCTTTATTCATAAAATAAGCAAAACGCAACATCTCCTTTATTAAAGAACGACAAGTCAAAACATATACTGTACAGTGGGATGGTGTGCAAAACAGTCCGCACCAGTACAGTCCTTGAGGGCAGCAAACAGGGCGGGTTTTCAGGGTAACCTTTGAAAACCGTGCCTGTTTGAGGCCCCCAGGGACTGGAATTGTGCAGGTCCTGTGTGTGTGGACAGCAAGTTAAAAAATTTCTGTATAAATACAAGTAAAAAAACACACAACATCTCCTTTATTTAAGTACAGCAGGTCAAAACATGTACAGTACAATACAGTTCAGAACAACAGTATGGTCTTACAGAAAGTCCTCCACATTGTCCGTCCATGGCTGATTCATTGCATGGCGCAAAACGCCATTAATGCAGTCTCGAACGCCTTTCATTACAGAATCTGTAATTGGATAAAAGCGCCGCATTTCATCCCGAATGTTCCGTCTTAAATTGGCAGGAAGCGCCTTTTTTACGCGATTTCCGTCGTAGTTCACTTTGAAGGCCCAGTCGCAGTACAACGAGTAGGGAACATGGTGCTTAAAAAGTAACAAGGCATACTTGTGGGGTGCACCAGCACTCTTCACCCTATACTTCTCCCTGAGCGCCGGTGGCAGATCGCACAGGGTGATGTCGGGCACCGTATCGATGCGAGCGACTGTAGGTCTTTTGGGAGCGGGTGTGCTTGAGGCGACGGGTGATGGTAGGTTGTCTGGGAGGAAGCTTTGCTCCGGTCTTGGTCGCCGTGTTGTCTCCTGGCGTGGTCTTGACGGGGTTGTCATGTCCTCCTCAACGGCATACATGTATACTACATCTTCTGGTGGAGGGGGTGCGCTTGGTGATGGAAGGGGGTCGAAGGTCCCATTCATCACATCCATGTCACCCCCCTGCTCCAGCGTCGGGGAAACAGGGGCATTAACACCGAGCAAATAATGTATGCCCGCTATGTCAGCCTCTATCTTCTCCATCCGTTGATCCATATGTTGCATCCATTGATCCATATCTAGCATCCGTTGATCCATATGTATAATCCGTTTATCCATTTGTAGCATCCGTTGCTCCACATTTAGCATTGTCTCCAGAAGCAGATCTATCTTTGCTAGCACAATAGAGTTCCCGGGGAGATCCATACTTATCCCATTCAGCATCCGGTCTAACGAGCTGCTTCTTGTGCATGGCGTGTGTACATCTGGGTGGATGGGTGCAACGGAGGATGGGATGGGGGTTCCATGGAGAGAAGCGGCAGCGACGTTGAAGAAGAGTGGAGGAGGTGACCTGTGGATATCCGGTAGAGGAGAAGCGGCAGCGTCATCGAAGAGGGATGGAGAAAGTGACCTTTGGATTTCCGGGCGAGAAGCAGAGTCGTCTAAGAGCAAAGGAGAAAGTGACCCATGGATTTCAGAGGCAGCGTCGTTGCATAGAACTGGAGAAGATGGCCTGTGGGTTTCCGGGAGGGCGGCGGCAGCGTCAAGGCTGAGGGGTGGAGAAGACGGGCTGAAGATTTCAGGGACAGCGGCGGCAGAGTCGTCGAAGCGTATGTGAGGAAGTGGTCTGCAGGTTCGATGGGTTAGCTGCCAATCGTTTTGCGTCGAGAGTACATCACCGTATATCTTGTTGACATAATAAGGCTGACGTCTATGAAAACCCTTAGCCTTTGGGGTCAGCAGAAGGTTTTCTTTATTGGCCTTAGCCTGTCGCTTTTGCCTTGGCATGGAAACGGCAACCGCCTTTCGTTTTTTCTGCTTGACAGGCATGGCAGAGGCGAGTGGGTTCCTGCGTCCGTAGAATCGGGGTTGCTCCATGGAAGCAGGTGGCACAATGCAGTATCTGGACAAGAGCAAGTTCAGATAAAGATTATCGAGTGGTGGGCTATGCAAAGTGTGTAACCTTTTATGCATGGCAACCAGGTACAGGTGTTGAAAGTGGGCGTACTCTAATGTGAATCATTACCGTATAAATACACCATCCATTTTGTGGATTCACTGCACATTGAATACACATCGACTAAACATCGAATATACATTCTTGTGTTTGTACTGTATTTCTTTCTGCTCGCAGCAATGCCTGTTAAAAAGATTTCCAAGGATCTCAGCATGCGAATTAAGGAGATGTACAGTACATGAGCGGACACCGAATTGCTGCTATCCAACGCTGGCTAGCTACTTCTGGCATCGTTGTGCCAGCAACCACCGTGAGCTATCATGCACACACCAAAAACAGAGACCGCAAAAGGGCACCAAGGGTAACTAACGCGTAAGTATATTTATACAATTTAAAAATAAAATTAATTTTTATTTAAATCTAATATTTTTGTTATTTCTGTTGATTTATATTACAACAGTATATATATTTTGTATATTTATATTTATATCAGTACAGTATATATATTTTGTATATTTATATTTATATCAGTACAGTATATATATTTTGTATATTTATATTTATATCAGTACAGTATACAGTATATATTTTGTATATTTATATTACAACAGTATATATATTTTGTATATTTATATTTATATTACAACAGTATATATATTTTGTATATTTATATTTATATCAGTACAGTATACAGTATATATTTTGTATATTTATATTACAAAAGTATAAATATTTTGTATATTTATATTTATATCAGTACAGTATATATACTTTGTATATTTATATTTATATTACAACAGTATATATATTTTGTATATTTATATTTATATCAGTACAGTATACAGTATATATTTTGTATATTTATATTTATATTACAACAGTATATATATTGTGTATATTTATATTTATATTACAACAGTATATATATTTTGCATATTTATATTTATATATAAATTTTATATTGCTGCATATTAATAAAACAATATATTTTCTTTACATTGTAGGGAGACAACTCTTCTGGTGGACAAAATAAGTGAGGAGAATGATGAGAAGAGTGCATTAAGGGTCAAAAACACTCTGCAGGAAAAGCACAATCTGTATCCGAGAGCAGCATAAAGAAGATGAGACGCAGCATTGGATGGAAATATGGACGTGTGAGGTTAGTACTGGACAGCACAGGAGGTAAAAGTGTTGTTTAGGAAACTGTACTGTACCGCTAAAATTATTTATTCCTTGTCATTACAGAGCGTACCCCATGATACGGGATGCAAACAAAATCAAAAGAGTGGTCCAGGCCCAGGCATGGATCGACAGTGGGGAGACTTTCCAGGATTGCATCTTCACTGACGAGTCTACTGTGTCGCTGGAGAGATTTGCAAGCTTTGCATTCCACAAAAAAGGCCGCATATCTTTGAAGCCGCGGCCAAAAAGCCCCGTGAAGCTGCATGTGTGGGGTGCCACCTCTAGGTGTGGACCAGGATGCATTGTCATCTTTGAAGGTAAAATATATCAAATATAATGTAGCCTTATGCACTGTATTGTACTATTGTGAAGTTTTTTGAGCACTTTTCTTTTATTGCTATAGGAATAATGAATAAAGCTTTCTTCCAAGACAACATTGTCCCTGAGATAGTGCAATATATCACACGCGAGTTCCCGGATGGTCACCGCTTCTACCAGGACAACGATCTGAAGCACACCGCGTCAACAGCGCATATCCTTGAGCGCGGTATCAACTGGGTGAAGACGCCAGTGGAGTAAGTGCAGTAGACCGTGTCTCATTTTTCCCCCCACTGTTTTTACTGTATCTCTTAAACTAATTGTCCTTTTTATCCACTGACAGATCGCCAGACTTCAATCCGATCGAAATGGTCTGACATCAGCTGAAGGACCATATCCGGAAAGTGGCGAAACCATCCAAAAAGGACGAGTTGTTGAAAGGCATAATGAGTTTTTGGAACGATGTACTCACCGTGGAACGCTGCAATAAATATATAGACCATATTGCAACTGTGTTGCCCATTGTGATCGCGCGTAATGGGCAAGCATCAGGAAAGTAGTACTGTGCAGTAGTATTGTAAGTACAGTATGATACAGGTAAGTATGGCACAGATTTTTTCTTTCCCAATAGACAGAGTATACAGTACAGTAGTTACAGTTTTTTCTTTACAGAGAGAGCAGCACCAGCCATCAGGTTACACACAGTTGTATTTAACAGTAGTCAGAGTATATAGTACAGTAGTTCCAGTATACAGTAGACTAGTTTGACGGTAGTACAGTAACTGCCTACTAACTGGTCATTTTTTTTCTTTTCAGAGAAAGCAGCACCAGCCATCTAAAGTAGTACTACACATCACACAATGCCATAATACAGTACGCACATAACTGCACTAATTTTTTGTTTTCTTGTCGTTTCAGGAAAAAAGGGTGGCCTGGGGGGGGGGGTGGGGTGTTGTGTCCAGTCTAATCTGTTTGTACAGTCAAATGTACAGTATATAAACAGCAGTATTGATGTACACAAAACCTCTCCTCTCTCAATGAACTACTGTACTGTACACGGAATGAGGAACAAGATAACGACGGAAAAAAAATATTACTATGTACAGTATACATATATTATACATTACAGTGTATATATTATTACATAATATTCTTATAAATGTGCATAATTCATGTTTCTCCATGTTTTACAAATGTTTTCTAAATGTTTATCCAATTTCAATCTGCCAGAAGAACTTAATAAAGACTGCATTATGTATTATTCATGATTATTTTTATATTTGTATTTTTTTGTTCCTGATTAAATAAAATAAATATTTATTCACATTCCTGGTAATCATAATCATTGACAACCACACCCCCCACACCCCCACAGTATAAGAATGAATGTCAAAACAACATGAATCAGTTAATGTTTTTTTTTACTCTCAATTCTCACAATGCTGTGCAAATCAGATTTACATTTCAAATTCGAGAAGGGATTTTCCAAAGCGTTACCATAAACAAAGCCTCATAGGTTTGGGGGGGGGGGAGGGATTGGGTGAGTCATGTGCAGTAATCAGCTAGCTCCCATCTCAAAGAGGCTTAGAGTACACGCAGGCGCAGTGAGGCGATTGACGCTTGGCTAGGGACGGATTAAGAACACAATGGCAAGATTCAGAAAATTAATGACTCTGTGGAGAGGGGGGTTGGGTGACTCATGCGCAGTAAGCAGCTTGCTCCCATCTCAAAGAGGCTTAGAGTACACGCAGGCGCAGTGAGGCGATTGACGCTCGGCTAGGGACGGATTAAAAACACAATGACTAACTTCAGAAAATGAATGACTCTGTGCAGGTGTCTGTCGAATGACTCTGTGGAGAGGGGGGGTTGGGTGACTCATGCGCAGTAAGCAGCTAAGCAGCTAAGCAGCTCCCATCTGAACAAGGATTACACGCAGGCGCAGTGAGGCTTTTTTTTTGTTCAACAAAAAATTTCTTTATTGGGTCAAGGTACAGGACATACAATATCTGACAACCCGCTATCTTATATGAGTGCCCCTGAGCCCAACATTTCACTTTACAGCATCAACTGCGGGAGAAATAAAATTAAAGACTTACAAGACGTACAGGACAGACTTAGGGAAAAGAAAAAAAAGGGGGGGGGAGGGAGAGGGGGGGGGGGGCGCCCAGGTAAGACGGCCATTCAGGACGGCCAGATGGAATGTGTCTTCAGATTGTGCTTTTGAGCCACCGGCACTGTGGTTGTTTCGAGGGAGCCGACTGTCCGTCTCCGCGTGGTCATCGCGTGTCTGCCCTATCAGTGTTCTAACCTGTCGTTGTCTGTGCCACTGCCCCGAAAGGAGAGCGCATCTTCTATTATCACTGCAGAATATTGGTGGCACTCACCCCAGGGATGTCAGATTGGTCTAGCCAAGGGGCCCATACTTTTAGAAAATTTGTGCCGGTGTCATTGACCAGACTCGTCAATTGTTCCATCCGGCAAACATACCAAATTCTGTTCCGAATTTTCATCATCGTGGGTAAGTCTGGTTGCTTCCACAATGCCGCGAGTTCGCACCTCATGGCTGTTGCAAAATGTGCAATCAGTTTTTGTGCCGGTCTGCCTAGCCCCCGCCTGCGCCTGCCCAGCAGGAACAGCCAGGGGTCCAGGGGGACCGGTCTTCCGAGAATTCTCTCCAGCCAATTTTGGATTTCCTCCCATAAAGGTGCCACTTTGGTGCAACCCCACAGCATGTGCAGCAAGTCTGCTTGTTCCCCACATTGTTTGGGACACAATGGGGGGTAACCTTTCACAAACTTTGCTAATCGGATTGGGGTGAGGTACCACCTCATGAGGACTTTATATGCGTTCTCCTTCAGGGTCGTGCAGATCGAGCTTTTGGCCGCCGCCAGCACTATTGTGTCCCAGTCTTCGTCTTCTAGGGTCTCCCCTAAGTCGTTTTGCCATGCCTGTCTATAGGTCAGTTTGGTATCGTCTGTGGTCTCAGGGCAGACTACCGCTCTGTAGATCGTAGAAGTAAGTCCCGAGGTGTCCGTTCCCCTAGAACACAGCTGCTCAAAATTGGTACGCTTCGGGCGTTTAGGGATTTTGTTATAGAAGGCTCTAATCTGAAGGTATCTAAAGAATTCGGAATTTGGTATCCCCGTTTCAGATTTAATTTGGTCGAATGATTTTAATAGTGGGCTACCTTTCAGATGTAGAAGCCTCGTGAGGCCCTTCGTTTTCCAGGCCCCCAGGTGTCCACCCGGCATGCCCGGAGCGAAATCAGGGTTCCCTACAAACGGGGTCATATAAGTGTGCTGGGTGGTAAGCGCACATCTGAGTCTGGTGTCCCTCCAAACTGCCAACGAGCTCCTCATAGTTGCAAGCGGTATCCCTAGGGATTTTTGTACTCTCTGTGGAAGCCAGATTAAGTCCTGTAACTCCACCGGGGAGCTACATTCACGTTCCAGTTCTACCCACCTTCGGAGAACCGTCGGCAAGTGCCACTGTACGATTTGAGTCAATTGTGCTGCACGGAAGTAGGCCATCAAGCAAGGTACCCCTAGTCCTCCTCTTAGAGTTGGGCGAATTAATATATTAGCTTTGATACGGGGCTTCTTATTACCCCAGACGAATTTCACCATTGAGGACTGCAAGCGGAGGATGTCAGCCCTGACCACCTGCACCGGAAGTGTCTGAAATAGGTACAGGATTCTGGGGAGGAGGTTCATTTTAAGGCATTGGATCCTGCCGATCCAGGAGATTGCATAGCCTGACCAGAGTCTGAGATCCTCCATCAGGGTCCTTATCAGTCTGGGGTAATTGGCTTTATATAAGGCGCTATATTCTTTGGTGATATTTACCCCTAGGTATTTAATCGAGGAGGCTTGCCATTTGAAGTTAAAATTTAGTTCTATCAATTTTGCGGTAGCCTTTGGCAGGTTTAAATTTAGAGCTTCTGACTTAGTTTGGTTAATTTTGAACCCCGAGATCTTATTAAATTTGTCTAGCAGGCTGAAGACGTTTGGCAGGGAGGTAAGGGGCTTTGTTAACATTAAGATAATGTCGTCCGCATACAGGGCCACCTTGTGTGACTGGTCGTGAATTTGGATACCTGTTATATCTGGGTTATTACGAATATGTGCCGCCAAGGGCTCTATGCATAGCGCGAATAGTAGAGGGGACAGGGGGCAACCCTGTCTGGTGCCACTCTGTATCGGGAACTCCTCCGAGGGGAAGCCCTGGTGCCGGACCCTCGCCCTCGGTTCATGATACAGAGCTAGAATGGCGCTCAGCATTCTCCCTCCCACGCCGAACTCCCCAAGCGTCTCTTTAAGGTAGGGCCAATCAATTCGGTCAAAGGCTTTTTCGGCATCTAAGCTAAGTGCCATAGACGGGCTATTCTGTTTCTGGGCCAAATCTATTAAGTCTATGATCCGTCTAGTATTATCAGCCGCTTGCCTCCCGCAGATGAACCCTACTTGATCTGGGTGGACCAGCTTGGGCATTACCGTGTTTAAGCGGTTTGCCAATAGTTTGGAAAAAATTTTAGTATCTGAATTGATTAGTGATATTGGCCTATAGCTCTTACAGTCAGCTGGGTCCTTCCCTGGTTTGGGGATCACTGATATGGACGCTTGGAGCATTTGGCTCGGTATAGGGGCCCCATCTAAGAATGAGTTGTATAGCCTAGTCAGGTGAGGGACTAATAATTTCCGAAATTTTTTGTAATATAAGTTAGAGAAACCATCGGGGCCTGGGGCCTTCGATGACTTCAGTGATTTGATTACCTCAGATATTTCCTCACCTGAGAAATCCACCTGCAGCGCGTCCCTTTCCAATCTGCTCAATCTGGGCAAATTTGCCTCTTTCAGAAACGTCTTCAGCTGTCTATGAGTGGTCTCGCAATGGGAGACCTTCGCCCCATCATATAGGGTCTCATAGTATGTTTTGAACTCTTCGACAATTTGTTTAGGGTCAGAAGTGAGGCCACCTTTATTAGTTCGAATTGACTGTATGTGGAAGTTATTACTCCTATTCTGGAGTTTACGGGCAAGCGGGGTATCTGGCTTGTTGGCACGTTCATAGAATTTCCGTTTAGACCAAGTCAGCTCCTTCTCAGCTCGGGAGGCCATCAGTAAATTTAGTTGCGTCTTGGTGTCTAGCCATGCCTTAAGGGTTTGGGCTTGTTTCTTTTGTTTGTGTAGGGCGGAGAGGGTTTTTAGGTCTGATTGTAAGGGGGGGGGGAGGGGGGGGCGAGGGGGGGGAGGGGGGGGAGAGGGGGGGGGAGAGGGGGGGGGTAACCGCAACCTTGGTCTGTATGTCTAATGCGTTTGTCTGAGATTGTTGTAGAGCTGAGTGCTCATGCTTCTTGCATTGACTTAATGCGCAGGAGGGGGGGGGAGGCAAGGGGGGGAGGCAGGAGGGGGGGGGTGCGTGTGGGCAAGTCGCTGGTAAGTTTGAACGTGGGGGGGGGGGTGTGCTTGTGGGCAAGTAGCTGGTAGGTTTGAACGTGGGGGGGGGGTATGCATGTGGGCAAGTAGCTGGTGGGTTTGGACGTGGGGGGGGGGGGTGTGGGCAAGTAGCTGGAGAGTTTGAACGTGGGGGGGGGTGTGTGTGTGTGGGCAAGTAGCTTGTAGCCATAAGTAGCCGGTAGCCATAAGTAGCCAAGCGCTCCCGGTTTCCACCTCATCATTTACAGCCGGGGAAGGGAAGGGGAGGGGAAGGGCGAGGGAGAGATCGGCTGTTGCCGCTATAGTCCTATCTCTATCCCTGCCAGGACTGCACATCCGGTTCCGGTGGCAACTGGCATCCGGAGGCCGGAGCATCGCGGGATTTCCTGTGTCCGGTCGGGTGTGCCCCATCCAAGATGGCCGTCTTGCTGCTTCCGGTGACGTCCTTCCGGGTGCCATCATTGAGTCGCTGGACGTCGGGGGAAGCGGATGTCTCCTCGTGGGCTCTTCCCGCCAAACGACCTTCACTTCCGGTAGTTGCTGGTGATCCCTCCATGCGGTCTGGCGGCGCCATCTTCTTGGTCTTGCGTGTCACGGGGATTTCCTGGAATTCTTTTCCCTCGTTACAACCGGCACTTCAGGTAAGAGGCTCCTCGTCTATTATTCTTCTTTTAGGAGCAGTTGTCCAGAGATCTCCGGTCAGTGCTGGGACGTCTGCAGTGCATTTCGTGCACTTTTTCAGGGTAGTTCTGGTGAGGGTCAGGGAAAAACTAGGGCCTAACTGTGGCCAACTCGACTTTGTCCTTTAGGGCGCCACTCTACACCTCCTCCTCCGTCGCCCGGGTCTTGCGATTTTTGGGGCTCGGGGATTTTTGCCACTCAGCAGGTGGACTCCGCTCCCTGCTGTTATTGGAGACAGGGCCGTCCTCCAGACCTAGGTTGCGGAGGAACTCTGGGGCTTCCTCCGGCTCCTTCATCGAGATGGCCTTCCCATTCCGCAGGACCAGTAGTCCAAATGGGAAGGTCCACCTGTATCTTACTGCCCTGTCCCGCAGTATTTTCGTAACTGGTTGGAGCTTCTTACGGCGAGACAGGGTAATAGGGGAGAGGTCCTGGTATAGTTGGATGGCTGTGCCTTCGAAACTGCATGCCTCGGGGCCCCGGGCTGATTGGAGCGCAGCTTCTCGGGTGCTATAATAGTGCATCCTGGCGATAATGTCTCTAGGGTGGTCGGGGGCCACTGGCCTACTCCGGAGGGCCCGGTGGCAACGGTCCATTGCCAGCTCTAACGCAGGTACCCCCGGTAACAACACAGACAACCAGCGGGTTATAAAGTCTTTAATATCCGCCACGTCTTCAGAGATGCCTCTGATGCGGAGGTTGCTTCTGCGGTCTCTGTTCTCCGCGTCTTCCTGCCGCTCAGCCAACTCCGCTATTTGCGCCTGCAGGTGGTTAGCTCTCTTCTCCGCCTTTCTCGCTGCAGTGTTGGAGGCCGCCATGCTGTCTTCTAATGCCCCAGTGCGTTCTCCCAGGCCTTGGATTTCTTGTTTGAGCTCTTGTATTTCGGCACGGAAGAGCGACTTCATATTAGCATAGAGCCGGTCGAAGTCGCATCTTCGTACCGGGAGCTGGCCTGCCGCGTCCTCTCTCTCCTCCTCCCGATCGGAGTCGGATCCCGCTATGGAGCCCGGCGCCATTTCAGCCTCGGCCCCCCGCGTTGCGGCTCGGCTCACATACTTGCGCATGTCGCCGGTAGATTTTTTTTTGGTATGTTGTGGGGCCATCCTGATGTGTTCCCCTGTTCGTGCGTAGTGTTTATTGTCGGGAAAAATGATTTTTAAATGTTGGTCTGTCGTTGTTTTATGTGGCGGGTGCGGGAGCTCTCAGCTTAGGCTGCTACTCTCCTCGTCATCGCGCATGCGCCTCCCGCAGTGAGGCTTTTAAGCTCGGCTATGGACGGATTCAAAACACAATGGCAAGATTCCAAAAATTAAAGACAGCCGCATGAAGTTCAAAGCTAAAGACATACTTTAATTTCAAAAGGCACACATCAAAATAATACACCCCCAAATACAGTACATAAAAAGCACACAAATCAACCATGTGCAGTCAATCGCACAAGGTCGCAGACAAAAGCTACAGTAAGATGTTTTTTGCAGGCTTGTGGAGAAAAAAAATTACAATAAAAAAAAATTCTTAATTTTTTTTTGGTCACTCACTCAGGCAAGCAAGCAGTGGTGGGCGAAGTTACAGGTGCATGCGCAAGCAGGAATGTGATTGAAACCAGACACACGTTCAAAGGAATGGTGTGGGAGAGATGTGCTGCATTGCACAGAAGATAAGAAGTTGAAATACCCTGCAGTGCAGTTAATTATCCTGAGCGAGGGGAGAGCGCTGTATATGCAGAAATGTGACACTGTTACAGTACTGTACACGCCTATGCGTTTCAACAATTTTCAAACGAGACATACTGTACAGTACAGCACTGCAAATGCATGTATACTTTAAATATGTGTAACGGGTTTTCTGAACCGGCCTGACCCACCCAATCTCACATTGGCCCCTGTGGTCTAACCGGTCCCCATTACAGTGTGATAGTGTCTGGTGGTGCACCTGTTGGCAACAGGACTCCTGAGTCTCCCGCATGATGGTGTGTAGGGAGGACCCGTCCAGACAGGCAGCTGAGGTAGTGTGCTGAGTCCTACCTAGTTCCAGTGCAGCGCCTCCACCTCATCAGGGTCCCTTCGGTCACTTGGGGATGGTCCTGGCGAGGAACTCCTCTGTGGTGCTCCTCTCTGTACATTCACTCCACACATGTACACGAGAGGGTTTGTGATTAAGAGCATCTTTATTGGTTGAGGTGGGCTAGCTGCCCCTCGCAGTAGCTTCTCTAGCCACTCATCATCATTCAGTGCTTCCCTTTGAAAGGTGTAATTCTCCTTTAATAGGGATTCCCTATCCCAGCCGGGATGTCCTTACTCTGTGCCAGGTCCCTGGACACAGTCTTCCTACTCAGCTACTATAACATAACGCTACTCAGACTTCTGGCAGAACTACTCAGAACCACGCAGGACACAGAACTAACTTTTAGACACAGTGCTGTGCCTTATGTACACTCTGGAAGCTGACACACCTCTGACCTCACTAACCATGGAGTCAGAGCCTGTGACCACTCCCATCCATACACAGGGCACCCCACCAGGGTGTGAGGGCAAACCTCCATAATTACTGCTGGCATGCCCACAACTTTCCAGGCCTTACTGTCAGCAGGAGAGATGACTGTAGCCATTTTACATGACCGCTACATATGCAAATTTACAATTACTGCGCGTGCACAAACATACTGTGTACTGACGTAGGTTGAACCGCGAAGGTATTAGACTTCCAAGACAACAGCTCGCAAACGCCCCCTGAGTTTTTACACGGCATTGCAGTATTGCAGACAGCGAGAATAAAATGCTAATATCACGAGCGCGAAAATAACGCAGTTCACTCCGGGCGAAAACAACACAAAACCGCACATAACCGGGATAATCTGAAAATCGCGGATCTAGCCGATTTAGACTTAAGGCGGTCGCCACTGTACCCCCGGGTGACAAAGACCCGAGGCCCGAGGGTATAAATCCAGAACATCTCCCTACGATTGAGGGTTGCTTCTCTATTACCTCCCCTAGTCTTGGACAGAATCTGCTGAGCACCTTCATCACCCCATCCCTTAAAGGGCTTTTATTAAATACGAAAGTGCCTGGCTGGGCACGGGTTGTAGTACTCTGGAGTCATAAAGCCTGACTCGACCCCCTTTTCTCTCTCCCCCCCTTCATCTCTCCACCCCATTCTGCGCTCTCTCTCTCTCTCCCCCTTTCCTGTATCTCTCCCTCTTTCCTCTCTCCCACCCCCTCTGTGCTCTCTCCCCCTCATCCTGTCTCTCTCCCACCTTCCTGTCTCCCTCCCCTTCCTCTCTCCATCCCCCCTTCCTCTCTTTCTCCTTCCACTCCCTCTCTCTCGCCCTCTTTCTTTCTCGCCCTCGTCCCCTCTCTCCATCCTTCCTCCTCCTCTCCCCCCTACTCCCCCTCCCTGACTCCCTCCCCATTTCCTCTCTCCCTTCTCCTCTCTATCTCCAACCCTTCCTCTTTCTTTATCCCTCTCTTTTCCCCTCCTTCTCTCTCTCGCCTTCTTTCCCTCTCTCCCTCTTCCCCTCTCTCCTCCTCTTCCTCTCACTTCCTCTCCCCCCTACTCCCCTTCTCTCTCACTCCCTTTCTCTCTCCTCTTCATCTCTATCTCCTCATCTCTCTCCCGCCCTCATCTATAGCCTCTCATCCCCCCCATCTCTCTCCCTCCCTCCCATTACTTTCCTTTAATATAGTAGCTTACGATGTCCCCAATTCTTTCCGTCTCTCTCTCTCTCTCTCCTTTTCCAGCATTCTTACTTTCAACTCACTTCCTCTCTTTCTTTCTTTGACTGATTTCTGTATAACCGTTATAGCTGCTTTAAGGTGCAAAAAGAAATGAATTAATAAATAACCATGCATTGATTCAACTGATGATTACTGTAAGAAATATTACGCTTTCTGATGGGTGTGCAGGACTACAGAAAGGAAAAAACCTGGGCACTGCGGATTTCTGCTTAAAAAATGTATTTGTGAGCCAATGATGTATGACGTTTCGGCCTCAAGGTCCTTTCTCAAATGCAAATGGCATAGTGAACAAACAGCATTAAAAAGTTCCTTAAATAGACCCCACCACATGTGTCTTTAATTGTCTCTGACAGCCTTCCTTCAATGATAGTCCGTCACTTTTCAGTGATGCATGGGCAGTTCCTCCTCCTCATTTGTTGATCCTTCTCTCCCAGTCAGTCTCATGATCTCTGTGATGTCATTATCGTGCGTCCTCAATCCTATTGGTGCCGTGACGCGCGTGACGTCATCACGTTCCTAGTCCAGTGTTGTCCCGCCTCCTTGGTGTGTTGCCATGCCCTTCCAATGATGCATGAATATTCTACGCTTCTTCCAGACGTGGGGCGGTGCTTGCAATCCGATTGACGTCACCAGTGACTAGAGCCTCCCCTTCATGTGTTGCTCCTCCTCCGTGACACTTCGTTTTGCCCTTATGATGCTGCATGTATTCCAGACTTGGGGCAGTGCTTATAAATTAGTGTCTCCTCCCCGATTGATGTCATCAGAGATTGAAGTCTCCAAAATGTGTCCAGTATTGGAAATGTCAGTGAACAAAAAGGAGGCTTTTAGAGAAACATCCATTCTACCCCATGAATAATTCGGAAGACTTAGAGTGCAATACTTAACCCAATTACAAATTAAAATCTGCATTTTCTTTAAAAGATGCTTTTTATAAAACGAAGCTTTAATTTAAAATAATCAAAAAAACTGCAAAGGTGTGTATGATATGATGTCCCATATGAGTAACCATACAAACCAGAACACCAATCAAAGATTTCCAACAGCAGCAGGTACAGGGTCATCTCTCCGTAAGAAAGCAACCTAGGGATAGATTGTCATTAAGCCCTCTCGGAAAGACTGTATCCAACGTGAATATCCAATAGGCTTCACGTTGTAATAAAAGTGCATCCCTATCCATCCCTGACATGCTGTTTTTTTACTTGTTCTATACCCATTATTCTGAGTGAAGTCACTGAGTGTCTGAATTCTCTGCAGTGTTTAATCAAATCTGTTTCCTCAGTTGCATTATTGATCTTACTTTTATGCTCAATATATCTTGTTTTAAGCATACGTTTTGTCTTGCCTATATAGCATAGACCGCAAGGGCACCTGATCTTATAAATAACCGACATGGTAGTACAAGTTATTCTCCCTTTGATTTTGTATTTCTTCCCACTCCTGGGGTGGGTGAATTCGGTACCCGTATTGAGGCTGTTACACACTGAACAGTTGCAACACCGATAGCAACAAGGCTTTGGGTTATCCAAGAAATGGGGCACAGTAAAAGCCTCCTTTCTGTCTGCGCTAATCAATTTGTCCCCTCTGATATGCGAATCTTGGTTGCAATCTGCAGGCCTCTTTAAGGGTACTATCACTATTTAGGATTTTCCAGTGTCTCAAAATGGTTTGTCCTAAAAACTTACTGGCTGTCGTATACTTTGTTACAATTGTTATCCTCTCTGGATCATCCTGCTGTCTGGTATGCACAATCGGACGAGTGAACGCCTTCTCAACCGCTGACTTAGAGTGCCCTCTGGAAAGAAACCTAGATTTAATCTCCTCATATGTCTCTTTAAGTTGAGCCGGTCTGTCAACAATTTTTGAGGCTCTAACTTTCTGTGAGTATGGCAACATCTGTTTACGAGAATCAGGGTGAAAACTTTTTGCATGCAATGTGGCGTTCCTGCCTGGGGGTTTCCTATATAAATTGGTGTTTATTTTATTCCCACTTTTAACTAGCAACACATCTAAAAATGAAATTTGTGTGCCGCTCCAATTTTTTGTGAATCTTACAGGGGTTTCCAGTGCATCTAGGTAATAAAAAAATTCCAGGAGTTCATCTGATGTTCCTTCCTAAAGAAAGAACAAATCGTCAATATACCGACAGTAGTACAGTATTTTTAGGAAAAATGGAGAATCGTAAATATTTTTCTTTTCAAAATCAGTCATAAATAGATTGGCATATGAGGGTGCCACATTACTTCCCATCGCCGTCCCTGATATTTGCAAATAAAAATCCTTTTCAAAACGAAAATCATTTTTATATAAGATAAAATGTAGCAACAACAGAATATTATCAACTGGGTGTCCCATAAATTGTGCCTCGCTCAGCCTTTGTCTCACTACATTCAGACCACCCTCATGTGGTATAATGGTGCAGAGATTAGTAACGTCCATTGTCACCATGAGGTAGGTCTTAACCCCAAGATCTAGCGCTCTTATCTAGTCCAAGAAATCAAAAGTGTCCTTTACATAAGAGTCCTCTTTCACCACCAGGGGCTGTAGAAAAGAATCTACATAAATGGCCAGTAGTTTGTTGATAGAATTAGTCGCCAAAATAATTGGCCTCCCTGGTGGATTATAGAGGCTCTTATGTATTTTAGGTAAAGTATAAAAAAGTGGTCTGCGTGGATTTTTCATAACCAGGAACTCAAACTCTTTCTCCTGCAACCAAGAATTACCCATTCCCAAGACCAGAATATTCTTCAGCTCCATCTGATAGCCCATAGTGGGATCTCTTTCTAACTTCATGTAACACTGCTCATTGCTGAGTTGTCTCATAACTTCTGCCCGGTATTGCGAGTAATTTTGTAGAACCAGTGCCCTCCCTTGTCTGCTTTTTTAAAGACTAATTCTTTCTTATCCATCAAATCTTTTAGAAGTTTATTTTCCCCTATTGAGAGATTGTAGGCGACATGATGGCTCTTAGCATGATACACCCCTAGATCTCTTTTTACCAATCCCATGAAAATGTTAACCGAGGGATTTCTGTGTGGTGCAATAAACTTGGATTTTACTTTACATACCTGCTGTTGTTGCTGCTGCTGTGGGTTCTCTGCTGTGTTTGGCAACCTACTGGAGAAAAAAAGATTTGAGGTTAAGCTTTCTCTCTAGTTTGAATAATTTGACCTCACTGTCGAATCGACTGGGTAGGGTAGTGGGTGCAAAAGATGGACCTTTGGACAGGATGTTGATCTCCGCATCTGTAAGTAGATAATCCAACATATTAATTACAAGGTTCTGTGGGTGTTCTGTTGCCGTGGGCGCAGCACTGGTGGGGTCCTTATGCTGCCCTCGTCCCCTCCTTGTTTTTATTCTTTTTGTTTTTTTAACATTACTATATCAAATACACCACCCACCCCCTGTGCCCCCAACAACGCCCCTAACATACAGTACATTTTTTCTATGCACAGGAATTATACTACATGGCCCTATACTATGGCCCTCGGGTGGTCCCCGCTTGCCTGCAGTACCAATTCTGTGCCCCAAAAAACAAATAAAAAATACATAAATACTTTTAAATAAATACACCCCCCCGCACCCTAAGGCCTTGCCTCCGCTGCCTGCTACAGCGTCTGCTGTGGCAGACGCTGCGCTCACGAGAGCCCTCCCCACAATGGCACCGGGCCCGCTGCGAGGGGGGGCCGCAGCGCTCGCGCGAGAGCTACTCCTGCTCTCAATAGAATTGAGAGCAGGAACTCGCGTCGAGCGGCTAGGCACGTCCCCCGGCGGTTCAGCCAATGAGGGCGAACCTGCCGGGTGACGTCATGGCCGCGCCCCCGTCACTCCTCCACCACGCCCCCCCCCCCGGTCTCTGCTCCTGCAGTGAGCTGCAGACCGGGGAATCGCCGGAACGCGCAGCCAAAAGCGCGGCCGCGCATTACAGCGCCGTGACCGGGGCCTTAGCCTTAGACATACAGTGCAGTATCCACATATGGATAATAGTGTATTTGCCTATTTAAAATACAATAAGCAGCAGAAATAAAATAAATACATCTTGCACTCACCCCTGCCAGGCACCCACGATGAAGGTCATCCTCAACCGAGTTTTACGCATACACAATCAATTACAAAATGGCGACGCCCTGCAAAGGGAGTCGCCGGAGACCCTGGCGACCCGCTCGCACCTTCCACAACCCCCACCGCAACTGACGCG
Source organism: Ascaphus truei (assembly GCF_040206685.1). Classification (NCBI taxonomy): domain Eukaryota; kingdom Metazoa; phylum Chordata; class Amphibia; order Anura; family Ascaphidae; genus Ascaphus; species Ascaphus truei. The sequence continues at coordinate 64,151,064 of NC_134492.1, read as the reverse complement.
CACCTGATCGCTCCCCCCAGCATCACCGCCGAGCAGCCGCAGTGCCCCAGACCGCAGGCAAGGGGAACAGGAGGGGAAACACCAGGCTACACATTAGAGCTCAAAGTAACACCATCAACCAAATCTAACTTCCAAAAATAAGCCACTCTTAAAAAGCTCAAGCCCCCCCTGAAATAAACTATTGAAAACAATACTAAAAATTTCATCTAACTAAATAAAATTAAAATTTACATTGCAGAAACAACCAGCAAAATAGATTAAAAATATATCAAGCCAAACAAGCATTTGCAATACAAGCATTGATTGTCCCTGTATGTATATATATCCATATGGATATATGTAGTAGTTTTCCCTGTGTCTTGAAATCAGCTCTGCTGTGCAGAGCTCAAGACCGGTCAGCTCCAAAGGTCAGCTCTCAGTCAGAGCTAAGGAGTCACTTCCTGTCTCAAAGGCAGGCTTTTTGTAAACAATCTAATCAGGCAGGTGGTGTTTAGTAATTAACTACCACACTGCTAGATTAAAGGCACATTACTGAACAGGGATAAGTCCCCTGTTACATACCTCCCATGTTTGTGGGAAGCTCGGGCTTACCACGGCCAAAGCCCATCCTTCCACTCTCATTCTAGATATCTCTGTGACTTGAATGAGAGTGGATGGAGGAAGAGAACCCTCTGTCCCGCTGGGATTGGAGCCCTTTCTCCAGTTTATTTTTGTCTCCTCCCGAAGATGCTTGAGATCAGCACTCCTCAGTCGCTCGAGGAGGACTATTTCCACATAAAGTCTTTTTATCGCGTGCGCGGTCTTGAGATTTCTGTTGCGTCAGGCACTCCTCTTTTTGTAGACAAAGTGTATGGCAACAGTTGTAGAGCAGTTAGGACTAGCCCTTAGAGTTATCTGCTCTTGAAGTGGTCTTTCTGCAGCTTCTCCACACCACGGAGTCGCCAGTTCAGCTTCTTCAGCTAAGGATTCTTCTGGCTTTGATTCTGCACTCCTACCTCTGTTTGTTGCCTGTTGGGCAGCTGTAGGTTTGGCTAGTGCTTTCTTTGGTGCCTCAAACTTTGTAATTTTGTTTTGAAGTTGCGTGGAGTCCCCAACTCTCACTGTACCCTTGTCCTTGCGGGCATTAGTTACTGTGGGATACTGGTGCTTGGGCAGTGCTAATACCTTTTTCCGTATTGGAGGAATCTGTATCAGAGTCTCCTTCATATTCTGGAGCTCTGTAATTTTTGTCGTCAAGGTTGCCGCTGCATCTGTTTTCTCCTTGGTGTACTGACTCAAGGGAATGGAACAGTCTCTCTGTCTCTCCAGCTCTTGCTCCAGTTTCTGAGCCTTCTCACGCTCCCTCTCATACAGAGTCACCTGGTATCGAAGCTCCGATTCCAACGATGCTCTGAAGACATGCAGCGTAGCCTTTAGCTCCTCATACTGCTCTGTGGGGACGTACTGGGTATTCAGACGTTCCTGCAGCGCTTGTACCTCTTTAGCAGCCTGCAGTTTTTCTTCCTGTAGCGTTTGCTGCTTCTCCTCAGCACACTGGAGGTGTGTACGCAGACCTTGCAGTTGGTTCTGCAGTCGGTGCTCTGCGTCAAACTTTTCCTTGACTTCTGTTAACTGAAAATTTTCTTCTTTCAGTTTTAAGTTTTCTCTTTTCAATCTTGAATTTTCTCCTTTTTCAGTCTCTGTATTCTTCAGGGCCTCTTTGCAGTCCTCCTTCCATTTACGCACATCTGCTTTGAGAATGACACTCTCCTGGCGTGAGACTTCCTTCTCTTGGTTGAGGGTTTGAAGCTCCTTCTGAGAGACTTTGAGATCTGTTTCAAGATTACCAATAGTTTCTTTAGTAATGTCCAGCTCCTCAGTGAGACTGTGTAGTTCCTTTCTGGAAACTTCAAGGTCTGTGCGGCAGCTGTTGGTCTCATGATGTGAGGCATCCAGTGCTCTGCGGAGTGTCTGAACCTCTTTCTGAGATACGTCCACCTCTATCCGGACACTGTTGACCTCCTGTTGTGAGGCATTCAGCTCTATGCGAAGAGTGTGAACCTCTTGCTGGAAGACTGTCATCTGCTTCAGCGCCTCCTCATACTTCCGCTTTAGCGTAGCCACCATTTTATCAGATTGGCTCTGATTTTCATCCATGGCGGAGATAGTAGCCTTTGCAGTATCTAGCTCAGTCTTGAGATCCTCCAATTCGGTCTTGGCCGCAGCGTAAATTGCGAGCACAGTCTTCTGTAGCTCAGCATTATTTTTTCTCTCTCTTCCTAATTCTTCACAGAGCAGATCACAGTCATGCCTGGCAATTTTCAGGGCGTCTTCAGGGCTGGTCAAGGGATCGTCACTCACTGGTTCTGGCTCCACTTCCCTGGAATGACTAGTTGAGGGCTCCTCACTGTTGGCACCGGACAGACACTTCTTTGGGGTACACGACTTCTGCCTTGGGCCCTCTGGACATTCGGTTACCCGCGGGACGAATTCTCCATTTTCTCTAGGCTGCAGGGCAACACGGTCCCCCTTTTCCTCCACAGGATCTGCGGATGTGTCTGTTCCTTCCACGGTAAGTGAAGAACTGCTTTTCTTTTTCCGCCTTTTGATTTGGATGACACCGTCCCTTCAGGGATATTGGGGTCTCCATCTTCATTTGAAATTTTAGCAGATTCATTATATACGCCAGGCTTTTCTTGCAGCTGCTTTAGCTGACAGAAATATTCGGTGATCCACTACTCCCGCTCTGTCTCCTGCTGATCATATTCGTCATCAAAGGGAGCGGTCTTTTCTGTTCGTGTCGAGTTCAGGCACCCCCACCATTCTTGGGGTGTTTTGTGGGTGTGACTCGGTTCGGGTTCCCCGTAAGAGATGTCTTCCTCTTTATTAGACTGGAAGGGCCACTCTTCCGTGGGGTAGGGTTCATTACAGGAACGCTACATCTTGTCCTCCATTTTTAGGCTATCAGGTGTAATTTTCTTCCTGACCTCAGGAGGCGCTATTGCAGCTGTTGCCACTGTATTTGCTAGAACCCCCAATTGTGGTAGTCCTACAGATGGGCATATTTTGCTTGTAGTGGTCGTAGCTCTCACAGGCATCTCTGTAGACTTTTCTTTCTTGGGTAATTTTTTTTTTCAATATCAGCAGTACTGTGCATGCATTTTCTTTTATCAGGTATACAAGATGTGCAGTTGCTAGGTAAAAAAGTCTATTTGCTATACACCATTTACTTGCTAGGTGCAATCCCTACGCTTCAGCAACAGAATTTGGTTTTCTGCCTGAGTTCAGTAATTTTCAGTCTCATCTTTGGGTATTATGGCATTCACACTTCACACTTTGGGTGTCTGTTTTGCTCCCAAGATAATAGGCATACTTTTTTACTTGCAGAAAAAAAAACATTCTTTGCAGTGGACTCAACACTCCGCAATTGGCTTTGAAAAACCTTTTCCTTTATAGGGCAATTTTACACTCAGAATTTGTTTGCTAAAAATTCCCCTGCTTCAGCACAGTCTTGTATCAATTTTCACACTTTTCTGCATATACTCCATTCACAGCTGGTAGCCCTATGCGGTGTGGCAACCTTTATTTGCAAAATCAGTACCATTCGTGGGTCACCATCTGTATTCACTGCTTCAGCGAAACTTTTGAAAACAACAAACACCTATCCCTTTTAAGGGCTGACTCACTTCTTGAACCCTGACTATGGCTGGAAGGCAAAACCCCTATTTCAATTACCATATTACGCTTTGTGATAGGCAAATAAAGTTTTAGCTGCTTCAGCAGTCTCTCTCCTCTTGGGATTGGGGCAAAGAATCCATCTGTGGTTTTGTAAGTTTCAACGCAGTGTAAGTTTCAGTGGTGTGTCCCTTTAACTCTGATCTCTGCTGCATGAGTTTTTTTTTTTTTTTTTCCCTCAGACTGTTTGTAGGCAAAAAGCATAAAAAAAAATTCACATTAAAATCTCCGGTCCTTTTTAACTACAAGGACACCTCTTGTCCCACCTCGGACACCATATGTAGATGGACGTTCACAGAGGTACACAATTAGGAGGCTTTATAATGTGAAATTAAAATAGGCTTTATTGTGCCTTTTCCTTTTCATCAGGAAATTATCCAAACACAGGGGGGGGGGGGGAACAAAGCTTCCATTCACTTGGGAGTTTTTCTAGTGAAATCCTATGCAATTAGTTCACATCTCCATTAGTTAAGCATGTCTTGCAGCCCCAAAACATATAGCATGAAAATAAGCAGATATAAGCAGTCTCTTAAGAATAAAAGTCTTATCTGTTTCTTGGAGGGAAAATCTTTTCACTTCCTGGTTCAGCTTCAGGTGTAGTAGTTTTCCCTGTGTCTTGAAATCAGCTCTGCTGTGCAGAGCTCAAGACCGGTCAGCTCCAAAGGTCAGCTCTCTGTCAGAGCTAAGGAGTCACTTCCTGTCTCAAAGGCAGGCTTTTTGTAAACAATCTAATCAGGCAGGTGGTGTTTAGTAATTAACTACCACACTGCTAGATTAAAGGCACATTACTGAACAGGGATAAGTCCCCTGTTACAATATACCTAAATACAGGGGCAATAAATGGTCAAAAAACAATTCAATGACATTAAAATTCAAAATGCATAACAACCATATATTTTCCCTGTATGTATGTACAGCCATAGGGACATACATGTAACGCTTGCGCGAACCCACAAACAGGACAAGACCCCGGGACTGAGGTGGGAAGGTGCCCGGCAGGTGGCAGTTGGCGTTGCCGGGTCTGGGCAGGAGAAAGAGGGTTAATCCAGTGATTCTTGCCGAGTCCGGGGTTATAGAAAGCTGCGTAGTTGAAGTCCGTAAGCCAAAGGTCTGGGAGTAGAGAGGTACATGTCGTCGAGGGTAAGCCGGGATCAGAAAGCCAGAGAAGGTCCGTAAACAAGCCAGGTCGGTACACAAAGGGTTAACTCTGCAAAACACACTGGAGAGGCTTCACACACAAGGTTCACACAAAGGCTACACTTAGTTATGCTCAGCAATGCAACTGAGCACTAGCAGGATATTTATACAGGAAGGAAGCCAATGCATAGGGGGTGGAGCGGATCAGGGCCCCAGCGGAGAACAGGATAGGTCGCAGGAGACGAGGGCTCGTTAAGGCTTGACTCGCAGCTGGGGATCATTGCGCGGCGTCGCGCGGGCACACCGCGCACGGAGGAGGTGCGGTGTGTAGGAGGGGGCAGAGCAAGGCTCCATGGTGTCGCATAAAAGGAGCGCGTGCGCGCGCTCTGTAACAGGAGCGGGGTAGCGCGCACGAGTGACAAGGGGAGCGGAAGCAGCAGCGGTACTTTGGTTAAGAGAGGAGGGAACACGTCACAAGGGGCGTGTTCCCCGGTTCCTCACAGTACCCCCCCTTGAGGATCGAACTCCGGACGATGGAATGGCTTGTCTGGGTATCTGGTGTGGAACCTTCTGAGCAAGCCTGGTACGTGGATCTGATCCTGGTGTCCCGCGATGTGGGGGACGGCGGCAGGGGGTTCCGGGGGACCCGGCGGACCCGGCAGCGGTAGGGAGAGCGCCCCGATCGGAGGGCGCTCTTCCGCTGCTTCGGCGCGCGCCCGTCACCCTCGGGCGCGCGCCAGGCTACTGCTGCGGCCAAGAACGGGCAAATGCTCGAATAAACTTGGCCGCAGCAGTAGCTAGTGTGGCAGAATTAGGAAGACCTTTGAGAGGTATGAAGTGCACTTGCTTGGAAAATCTATCCACTATAACCAGAATCGTTTTCATACCGTTAGAAACTGGGAGTTCTACAATGAAATCCATTGAAATATGTGTCCAAGGATGTTCCGGAATAGGCAGTGAACGTAGCAGACCAGACAGCTTATTACGGACGGACTTGTTTTAGAGCACAGACTGAACAGGAACTGACAAATTCTTTGATATCGTCCAACATTTTGGGCCACCAGAAGGTGCGTCTAATTAGATCCGCAGTCCTCTTCGTCCCTGGGTGACCAACTGACCTGGAAGCATGACCGCATTCGAGAATCTTCCGGTGGAATTTTGATGCAGCATAAAGGCAACCTTCGGGGACCTCTAATCCCTCGGGAAGTTGAGTCTGAGCCTCTAGGATCTTGTCCAGGATATCAAAAGAATTTGCTGAAATTATGTACTTTGATGGAAGATTTTTTTCTGGAATGTCTTCGGATTTATCCTCCGTGATAAAATGTCGAGATAAGGCATCCGCCTTCAGGTTCTTAGTACCAGGGATATAAGAAATCACATAATTAAACCTTGAGAAAAATAGTGCCCAACGGGCCTGACGTGAACCGAGACGGCGAGCACCTTCAATATACAGTAAATTCTTGTGATCGGTTAGGATTAGGATAGGTCAGGGGTCATCAAACTCTTAGTCCAAAAGAGCCAAATATGCATAGAACAACGATTTAGAATTTTTCAAAGAGCCACAAATATATTTTTACAAGTACGGTTGATTTAAGAAGACAGTGAATTGCTAACACATTATAAGTATTTATTTATTATGTGGAGAAGGTTTCCAGAATACAACTAAAGTAAATATTCAAAAAATATATTTCTTGACATTGTTAACATTATAAACCTTTACAATTTAACAGAAAAAAAATTACACACAATGCACAAGCATTCCTTAAAACTAATGCGAACAATGTCCTTGCATTTCCTTGGAAAGTTTATGTATGTTTGGTATGTTCCCTTATGTTGTCTGCAATAACAGATAAAGAAAACACACCATTGCGCAGTATACAGACTCAATTGCCCCAACCTGAAGAGGAAAATCTTCCTCCACCTTGATCTCCACGGGCCCCTCGTGGTTCCTAAGGTGGCTCTCTTCAACTCGTCTGCGTCGTCCCAGTAGCAGCATACACCGCAACAACCGTGGTTGGAGAAAATTGAAAGACAGCCTAGTGTACTCCGCAAATTTTATTTAACAATGTTAAAAAGCAGCGCTGTTACACTCACATTTTGCGAGGGCAAACATGCCGCTCAAGAATGCCGTCCGCAGCCTGTGTCCACTCGATGGTGTGTTGTTCACGACGTCGCGCGCCAACCGATGACGTCAGCGGCGCAGCGCCCGAAGTTCTCCCCACACCACGAGATGCAACGCAGGTGACAGCTTACAATGTGCACTGTACTAGGCTCCTCCTCTCTACGTGGAGATCAAGGTGGAGGAAGAGAGCCAAAGAACAGATTCTCTCCCCCGAATTAACAAGAAAATATCCTGTAAGTAGGGATTTTCCTCTTCAGGTTGGGGCAATTGAGTCTGTATACTGCGCAATGGTGTGTTTTCTTTATCTGTTATTGCAGACAACATAAGGGAACACGCCTAGAGGAAAATCTACCTCACATTGTTGATGAATCATTCTACTACCAGGACTGACTTTTCAAACAGGACTGTCTTTCGATATGGTACTGTAATTATCATCACCACACTTTGCGCCGGGGACATTTTTTGTATTTGTATCTGTATGGTATTGGATTTGAACAATCCATTGTTTATTGCCCCCTTGGCTGCATATGTAATCACATTGTAATCACTCAATTGTTGTTATCACACCAATAGTCTATCACTTGGATCAAGCGCTGGTAGAGAGTTTTTTTTAGTTAGTTTTGTATTCATGTTTGGTATGTAACTTGTAGTTTTTAATTTTAAGCACAACTTCAAGTTCTCATCAGTTATTTGGCTTCTTAATATACTCTTTATATGATTCATGCTTGAAAATGATTGTTCACATATATGTAGAACCGAAGATGGTAAGAACAGCAAATGTAAAAAAAATTTCAACTGATCATATGAGTTCGGAAGGCTATTCCAAGTATTAAAAATCATTGTGTCTGCCTTGTGTAGATCTTTTAGAGCAGCCCACTTGTGTTGTGAAATTAGATTGCTTTTTTCTTTCTCTAGATGTTCAAGTTCAGTATCAAAACGTACAAATTTGGATCTCCATAACTCTTTGCTCGTTAAGTTCACCAATTGCATTTCAAAAGTGCCCTTGTCAATATCAAATGGAGAAAAATTTAATTCGTTGACATTGGCAGTGAGAGGATTTGTAACAAAAGCTGGGGTCGCTTTACTATTTTTAAATTCCTGAAATCTTGGCAGAAAAGATTCCCTCATATTTATAATAGCTGTCCTGAAATAATCAACGTTAATGAGTGCATTGTTTTCTCGGCGATATTTTGACAATTCTTCAAAATGAATTAAGGTTCCCCTCTCTAAATCTTCAGCAAAAAGAACCAATTTCCTTTCGAACGAATTCACTTCTTCTAGCATCGAAAACGTAGTGTGTCCTTTTCCTTGTAATTTACGATTGAGCTGATTTAGTTGTGATTTGATGTCCACCATGAAATAAAATTTTTGCAACCACTGGTCGTCAGTTATTTATAAACCAGGGAAAGATCCGCAGATTGCCAAAGTTATAGACCAATCTCCCTCATTAATACGGATGTTAAATTCTACGCCAAACTATTGGCCAATAGATTAAGTCATATCCTGCCCAGACTCATTCATCCAGATCAAGTCGGTTCTATAATGGGTAGACAAGCTGCGGACAACACCCGACGAATCATTGATCTGCTAGAAATAGCCACTAATCAGAAATTAAACGTTATGATGTTGAGTCTGGATGCGGAAAAAGCGTTCGACAGGATTGACTGGCCATACTTAAAACAGACGCTCGGGGCTTTCGGCTTTGGGGAAAGGGTGAGTAGGGCGATAATGTCGCTATACTCAGGCCCCGCTGCCAAGGTCATACATCAGGGGTTCCCCTCTAATCTATTTCAAGTTAAAAGTGGCACACGACAGGGGTGCCCGTTATCCCCCCTGTTATTCGCCCTATGTATGGAGCCTTTGGCAGCGCAGATCCATAACAACCCGGATATATCAGGGATTACGGTACATTCACAAGCACATAAAGTTGCCCTGTATGCAGACGATATAATGCTGCTGATCTCCAAGCCTCTAACCTCCCTGCCGAACCTATTTGACCTGTTGGATAAATTCAATAGAATATCAGGATTCAAAATAAACCAAACCAAATCCGAGGCCCTGAATATCAGCCTCCCAAAAGAAACCGAAAAGCTACTGAGTCTGAACTTTAATTTTAATTGGCAACCAAAACATATTAAATATCTAGGAGTCTACATCACCAAAGATTACAGGGGCATCTATGACGCTAATTACCCTAAGCTAATTAAGACACTGAACGCAGATTTAAAAAAATGGATGCCCTATAAGATCTCCTGGATAGGTAGGATACATAGTGTCAAGATGAATCTCCTCCCTCGTATCCTATATCTGTTTCAGACTCTACCGGTGCCACTTAGACTGAAGGACATACTCTCACTTCAGTCTGATATCTCTGAGTTTATCTGGGGAGGGAAAAAACCGAGAGTAAATAAGACAATTATGAAAAAAAACACACGGACAGGAGGCCTAGCGGTACCTTGCCTGGTCTCTTATTATAAGGCTGCGCAATTGTGTCAACTCACACAATGGCAGACCAACCCTGCACTGAAAAGATGGGTGGATCTGGAAAAGAGGGCTTGTGCCCCATTAGAGATAGATAATTTGCTATGGTTACCCAAAACAGCTATTAAATGGGCTGAACGGCCGCTCTCTTCGGTGGCCAACTCATTGTCGGTTTGGGAGACCGCGAAACATAAACATGCCCTGACCTCAAGACGCTCCATGATGTCCCCTTTGTGGGGCAATCCTGACTTTGCACCGGGACTAGTGGCAAACGCCGCAGGGCATTGGAAAAGATACGGATATCTTAGGCTAAGAGATCTGGAAGGTATACCAAACAGGGTTAAATCATTCGAACAAATCCGGTCTGAGAAAAATGTCCCACACTCCGAATTCTTCCGCTACCTCCAGGTCAGAGCGTTCTTTGCCAAAAATTCTCCCTTCCCACCCCTAACCACTTTCGAAAAGCTCTGTCTGACGAAAGCAGACACACAGGGACTTACATCGCAGATTTATAAAGAAGTGGTCGGTTCTGGGAGCTCACAGCAACGACAAAAACTGGCGTACCAAGTTAAATGGGAAACAGATTTAGGGGAGGAATTGGAGGAGGATGACTGGATGGCTATCTTAGAGGCTACTGCTAAGAGCTCCATATGCACCACTTTGAAGGAGAATGCATATAAAGTACTGATGAGGTGGTACCTCACCCCATTAAAATTATCAAGGTTTGTCACAGGATACTCCCCGCTGTGTCCCAAACAGTGCGGAGAATCGGTGGACCTGTTGCACATGCTGTGGTCTTGCCCTCGGATCTCACACCTGTGGGAAGAGATTAGACATTGGATCCAGAGGATTTTTGACCTCACAATTCCCCCTGATCTGTGGCTGTTCCTGTTGAACAGACCATGGAAGGGCCTTTCAAAATCAGGCAATAAACGAGTTGCACATTTTGCAACAGCAACGAGGTGCGAGATTGCAGCTATGTGGAAACAACCAGAGATCCCAAATATCCCTAAAATTCGGAATCGATTATGGTACATATGCCAGATGGAAAAATTGACGAGTCTGGTCAATGACACTGGCAACAAATATCTAAAAGTCTGGACGCCTCGGCTGGAACAGACAGACATCCCGGGGGTGGAGGTAGCCACGATTTGGCATTGATAATCCCAAGTGCATTCTCGTTCAAAGAGCGCGGACCGGATTACGAGACCTAGTTGAGGGCATACCTTGTGAACACTGCGGGCGGCCCAAGAGGCTTGCAAACAAATTGTCCATAGCAAGTCAGCCAGCCACTTATGGGAAAGAGGCTGAGTAGAGTGCCTGCGCCCCCCCCTCTCTCCCCCTCCCCCTCCCCCCCACCCTCCCCCCCGAATTTTAATTTTTGATTCCCCCAAGGTTAAATTGCCTAAAGATCCCGGCTGGTATCAGAGACATTATGTTTACATGTGAGCACTAGTTGCACCAGTGGGAGAGTCTAAAAGTATCGTAATTGATTGTAATATGGTGATTGTTCATGTTATTTGTATTGCGATGCTATTTATACTGAAAATTTTCCAATAAACTTGAAGTTATAAAAAAAAAAAACATCACCTCTTGAAAGCCATCGCACTTTGTTATGCAGGAAAAGGTCTTGATATTCGTTATCCATTTCACTCAGAAACTCTTTAAATTGACGATGGGTAAGCGCGTTTGCCACAATGCTGTTGGTAATCTTAATGACCAATTCCATAACTTTACCAATTTCTTCTGGAAATGTCTGTGCACAAAGCGCTTCTTGGTGGTTTATACAATGGAACGTAAGTACCTCGTGATTAATTTTTCCTTTTAAAATTGAAACAAATCCTTTTCTCACCCGTCATACTTTTTGCCCCATCGGTTGCAATTGACACAATTTTATTTAGTGGGATGTGATTTTTTTTCCATGCATTCAGTGACAGCTTTTGCTATGTCCTCTCCACGCGTTTGGCCCTTGAGTGGCAATAATCCCAGAAGTTCTTCTTTAGGACCCCCAGATGTTACAGCACACAAAAAGGGAAACTTGGGCTGTGTGCTTTATGTCGCAAGACTCATCTACCGCAATTGATAAATATGAAGCAAATTTTACGTCTTCAACTTGTTGGTTGGTCACATTTAAAGACATTTTAACAGTTCTATATTTTACTGTATTTGCAGATAACGGTAACGCTTTAATATTTTTTAGAATCTCTTCTTTGTTTTTAAAATTCTGAAAAAGTACTTCAGATGCATTTATAAAACAAGTTTTTATGTACTAGCCATCTGTGAATGGTTTTCCTCTCTTAGAGATTTCCTGACTCACGATACTCACGATACAGCTTACAAGATTAACATTATTGGAAGGTTTCATCCATGAACTAAATACAGAACTTGATTTTTCATATTTTTTCTGAAGTTCTTCAACTGCTTTCTTTCTTGTGTCACCGACAGTATATGTGCTCGCGAATGAGCCGTGTTTTTTCGTGAAGTGTCTCTCCAAATTTGACTTCTTGTTATGCGCCAGTTTTTCTTGGCAAATAAGACAGGTCGGAAGGCCATCTAAGTTCGAGATAAACGCGAAAGACTCAGTCCATTCCATTTGAAATTCACGGTGTTCATCTTCTGTTTTTCTTTGTTTCTTTTTTGAAGCCATGTTGGAGGGCGTCTAATTTTTTTTATTTAAATATTAAATATAATAAATACATGATTATAAATGTAATATTTTTAAATATTAAAAGCATGCATGAGACGCTTGCATTTTTTATATAGAAAATTATAATGGCAATAATACCTGTGATGAGCAGACTTATAACTTGTAATACAACTTGGTTGAGGTGCGGATTCAAAATTAATGTACATATAAAAAATACTCCCACCTCGCCAACAGATATAAAATATACCCCCAAGCCCTCCCCCCCCCATCACATCAGGCTGCCCCCCCATCACTATTCCCCCCCCCCATCACATCAGGCTGCCCACCCATCATTATTCCCCCCATCACATCAGGCTGCCCCCCATCATTATTCCCCCCATCACATCAGGCTGCTGTTATGCTGTGCTCACCACGGACAAGGAGGGACCCCGAAACTGAGGTGAGATGGGTAACAAACTGCACCCACAGCCACGGGGACACGCCTGGAAAGTGGAAAATAGGCGTCTGGAACCGTCTGGAAGTATAAGATAAAGTAAAATACTCGCCAGACGAGAAGGGAGGTTCCAGAAGATAGGTGGTACCGAGAGCCTGGGGTCCAGAGCCGGGAGGTAGGTCGGAATCCGCAAGCCGAGGTAAAGGGGTTGGGGAGTCCAGGAGGTCAGGATACAAACCAAGGGTAGAAGTCCAGAGCGGATCCACAGCCAGGCCGGTTCGGAACACAAGGGATCACTAAGGAGACAAAGAGACAGGAACTGAGGCAGGCACGACCCTGGTTAACACAGGTGATACAAAGCTATGCTCAGCCAAAGAATGAATGGCTGAGCAAGGTATAAGTAGGAGGAAGGACCAATAGGGAGAGGGGGAGTAACGAGGGAGCGACCCCAGGGAAGATAGGGATTGGTAGGGAGAAACTTACCACAGCTGCGCTAGATGTGCAGCTTGTGAGCGGTGCACGCGCATCAGGCGTGTGCGCCGTGCGGGAGAGGCGCGCACGGCCTCAGCTGGGGGCGGGAACTCCTCCTGAGGGAGGACGTAAAGGTCCTCGGCCGTGCGCGCGCATGCGCGAGATCAGTAGCCGCCGCGGGAAGCGGAGAAGATGGAAGATCCCACCCGCGGTGGCATTATTCCCCCCCCCATCACATCAGGCTGCCCACCCAACACATCAGGCTGCCCCCCCATCATTATTCCCCCCATCACATCAGGCTGCCCCCCCATCATTATTTCCTCCCCCATCACCCCATCACATCAGGCTGCCCACCCATCATTATTCCCCCCCATCACATCAGGCTGCCCACTTCTGTCTCTGCCGGGGTGTGTATGTGGGCTCCGCTCCCGCTCTCTTCTCCATTGGACCGCCCCCCCCGGCCCCCGATCATAATTTTATTCATTCCCCCCCTCCCGGCTCCCGATCATCATCTTATTCATTCCCCCCCACCCCCGGCCACAAATGCCGTCCTTACATTTTTGCAGGATGCAGACTTCTGTCTCTGCCGGGGTGTGTTGGCGGGGTATGTGGGCTCCGCTCCCACTCTCTTCTCCATTGGACCCCCACCCCGGCTCCCGATCATCATTTTATTCATTCCCCCGGCCCCCGATCATCATCTTATTCATTCCCCCCTCCCCAGGCCACAAATGCCGTCCTTACCTTATTGCAGGATGCACACTTCTGTCTCTGCCGGGGTGTGTGGGTGGGGTATGTGGGCTCCGCTCTCATTGGACCTACCCGGCCACCGGCCAGTCTCCAAGCGCCGTGCTCGAGGCCGCCGTCACCCACGCGCTTTCTTCTGCATCGTGCCTGCCCTGCAAATCTAAATCATTAGGAGAGCCGCACAAAAGTGCACCAAGAGCCGCAAGTGGTTCGCGAGCTGCGGTTTGACGATCCCTGGGATAGATTGTTCTGTTCCCTCGAGAAGGTGCCTCCATTCCTGTAATGCGAGCTTAATAGCTAACAGTTCTCTGTTACCTACGTGGTAGTTTTGTTCTGCGGGGGAGAATTTCTTGGAGAAGAAGCCGCAAGGATGTAGTCTATCCTGAGGGGAACGTCTTTGTGAAAGCACTGCTCCAGCTCCGATGTCGGAAGCATCAACCTCTAGTGTGAAAGGGAGGGTGTGATCAGGGTGCTGCAATATGGGAGCGGAAGTGAAAGCCTTTTTAAGAGATTCAAAAGCCTGACAAGCTTCTGAGGGCCAAGAAGTGGAGTCTGCACCTTTCTTGGTTAGACCAGTAATTGACGCTACAGTGGCAGAAAAATTACGAATAAACATGCGATAATAATTGGCGAAGCCCAGGAACCTTTGAATGGCTTTAAGAGAATTACAGTAGGCGGGGCCATTCTAACACTGCCTTGAGTTTTTCGAGATCCATAGAAAAACCTTTGCTAGAAATAATGTAACCCAAAAAGGAAGTAGAAGTCTGGTGGAACATGCACTTCTCCATCTTGGCATACAAACGATTCTCATGAAGGCGGGACAGTACAAGCTTGGTATGCTGAATATGCTCTGACAGGGACTTTGATAAAATAAGAATGTCAACGAGGTACACTACAGTATAACAAAGGAATTGAGAACATCTCGGAATATCTCGTTTACGAACTCTTGAAAAACTGCTGGAGTGTTACAAAGTCCAAAAGCCATCACTAAATATTCATAATGGCCGTCACGTGTATTGAAAGCCGTCTTCCACTCATCTCCTTGTCTGATCCTAATAAGGTTGTAAGCACCACGGAGGTCTAGTTTGGAGAAAATGGTAGCCCCTTGTAGACAATCAAAAAGTTCAGATATGAGTGGCAAGGGGTAGCGATTTTTCAAGGTGATCTTGTTTAGTCCCCTGTAGTCTATGCAAGGACGGAGAGAGCCATCCTTTACAAAGAAGAAACCAGCCCTGGCTGGGGAAGTGGAATTTCTTATAAAACCCTTCTGTAAGTTTCTTGGATATATTCGGACATGGCTTTAGTCTCGGGAATGGACAAAGGGTAGGACTTAGCTTTGGGAAGGATGGCACCGGGAAGAAGGTCAATAGGGCAATCAAATGGGCGCTGATGGGGAAGAACCTCAGAACGAACTTTATCGAACACATCAAGAAACTCGGAATACCCTTCGGGAAGAGAAGTCTGAAAAAAATCAGTAGCTTCCAGACCTGCTAGGGAGAGTGTAGTAGGGGCTGACAGATTCTTGGAAAGGGAAGGCCATTTGATAGGTTTTTAGTCAGTCCAATCAACCAGGGGATTGTGTAATTGTAGCTAAGGGAGGCCCAGAATTACCTGCACAGAAGGGGAGTGAATAACATCCAAGGATATCTCCTCTTTATGGCCATAATCCGTGGAGAGGGTAAGAGTAATAGTCTCCAGGGAAATAAAAGCTGGCTGGAGGGGACGTCCGTCAATAGCTTCGAGACCGATGGGCACCGACTTCTTCACTAATGGAATTTTATGTTTGGTTGCAAATTCTTGATCAACAAAATTTCCCCCAGACCCGGAGTCGATGATGCGGAGGCGGATACGCGGAAGTCAGGACCCTCGAGAAGAATAGGCAGCATTATTCTCTTTGGCAAGTTTTCCTTAAGAGAGAAGAAAGAGGCAATGGAACCCAGTGAGACCCTCTCATACCTTATTGGGTGTTGACAGTTTTCCGGGCTTGTGGGACAGTGAAGAGCCATGTGCCCAGGAAGTCCACAGTAGAGGCACAGACCCTTGTGTCTTCGACGTTGTTTCTCAGTAAAGGAAAGTTTATGACTTACCACAGGCATAGGTTCGGGAGGCTCAGGAGCCATTCTGTTAGTGGTAGGAAAAACAGGAGCAGACGGTAAAGGAGAGGAAGATCGGGTATGGTGGCACTCAGTCCATCTTTCTTGGAGGCGTTGATCAACCCTGATACATACAGAAATGAGGTCCTCCAGCGCGGAGGGTCGTTCATGAGCAGACAGCTCGTCCTTTAAAGTCCCGGAGTGACCCTGCCAGAAGGCTGCTGTCAAGGCCTCATCGTTCCAACCAGTCTCTGTGGCAATGGTCCGGAACTCAAGAGCGTATTTTGCTACTGTCCTGTGCCCCTGTGAAATGTGCAATAGAGATGAGGCAGCAGTGACCTTTCAGCCTGGGGTATCAAAAACCTGTTGAAATACCTTCTTGAAACTAGCAAAGTTCTGAGTAAGTTCATGTCAAATTCCCAGATGGGGGAGACCCACGCCAGTGCATCCCCTGTCAGTAGGGCAATAATATACGCGACTTTGGATCTGTCTGAAGAGAAGCGGGAAGGGGTTAATTCAAATTGGATGTCGCACTGATTAAGAAATCCTCTGCATCCTAACGGATCTCCAGCATAACGGCTAGGAGTTGGAAAACGGGGCTCCAGGGGTATAGTTCCCTCAGTAGGAGGAGCATGAAAGGTTGGTGGCCTAAGGATACGAGACGGGGTTAATTGTAAAGAGACTGTAGATAGCTGTTGAGCTAATTCAAAGACTTGTTTGTCCAACAATTGGAAGTGCTCAGCAATAGAGGCTGCAGCTTGGCCCACCTCAGGGGGGTCTATGTTTGTTGGGCTGAGCATACTGTAACGCTTGCGTGAACCCACAAACAGGACAAGACCCCAGTACTGAGGTGGGAAGGTTTAGAGCCACACACCCACAGCAGCGGGAGCGTGCCCGGCAGGTGGCGGTTGGCGTTGCCGGGTCTGGGCAGGAGAAAGAGGGTTAATCCAGTGAAACTTGCCGGGTCCGGGGTTATAGAAAGCTGCGTAGTTGAAGTCCGTAAGCCAAAGGTCTGGGAGTAGAGAGGTACACGTCGTCGAGGGTAAGCCGGGATCAGAAAGCCAGAGAGGGTCCGTAAACAAGCCACGTCGGTACACGAAGGGTTAACTCTGAAAAACACACTGGAGAGGCTTCACGCACAAGGTTACATAGTTACATAGTAGATGAGGTTCAAAAAAGACGTACGTCCATCAAGTTCAACCTATGCTAAATTTAGACCACAGATACTTTACCCTATATCTATACTTACTTATTGATCCAGAGGAAGGCAAACCTAAAACCCCATTAAGGGGAAAAATTAATTCCTTCCTGACTCCAAGAATTGGCAATCGGATTAATCCCTGGATCAACATCCTTCCCATGTATACTTATTTGGTATATCCCTGTATACCTTTCCCATCTAAAAAGATGTCCAACCTTTTTTTGAACAAATCTATTGTATCTGCCATCACAGTCTCCATGGGTAATGAATTCTACATTTTAACTGCCCTTACTGTAAAGAACCCTTTCCTTTGTTGCTGGTGAAATTTCCTTTCCTCCAACCTTAAGGGATGGCCCAGAGTCCTTTGTACTGCCCGTGGGATGAATAGTTCTTTTGAAAGCTCCTTGTATTGTCCCTGAATATATTTGTATATAGTTATCATATCCCCTCTTAGACGCCTCTTTTCTAATGTAAATAAATCTAATTTAGCTAGCCTCTCCTCATAAGTTAGAATGTCCATCCCCTTAATTAATTTGGTGGCTCTTCTATGCACTCTCTCTAGTTCCATAATGTCTTTTCTTAGGATTGGTGCCCAAAATTGTACTGCATATTCAAGGTGTGGTCTTACTAATGCTTTGTAAAGGGGCATAATTATGTTTACTTCCCTTCCATCCATTGCCCGTTTGATGCAAGATAAGGTCTTGTTTGCCTTTGCAGCTACTGCATGACACTGGGCACTATTGCTAAGCCTGCTGTCTACAAGGACTCCTAAATCCTTCTCCATCAAAGATTCCCCCAATATATCTCCATTTAATTTGTAAGTCGCCTTTTTATTCTTGTATCCCAAATGCATAACCTTACATTTATCTGTATTAAACCTCATTTGCCATTTACCTGCCCACGTTTCCAGTCTCTCCAAGTCCTTCTGAAGAGAAATTACATCCTGCTCTGATTCTATTACCTTACACAATTTAGTATCATCAGCAAAGATGGAGGCTTTGCTCTTGATCCCAACCTCAAGGCCATTAATAAACAAATTAAAAAGCAGGGGTCCCAGTACCGATCCTTGAAGTGTACGGATGTATGCTGTTTCACTGTTGGGTATGCTGTTGCTGCACTTAAAGAATAAAGACCAGTTATTGTTTTATATTCCTGCCTGAGGCTGCAGTTCTTCAGGAAGAGGAGGGGGTGGGGGAGTGGGGAGTGTTTTCCACAGGGGACTGCAACTATCTAGGCCCTGTGGGAATGGAGGCGCTGTACCACCGAGAGAAGAACTAACCCAGTACCAAAAGCCTGTCCTATTTATCGCCACTACCACTGGCGAATGCTCAGTGCCTTCTGTGAGCCTAACAGGTGGCACCAACAGAAGGTAACAGCAGTAAATTTCCCTTAGAGCGTGGGAACATGTGTTACATTGGAAGGCGCTGCTGAGATTACCATCAGGACAGGCTTTCCAGAGAAAGAATGGAATATGAGCTGAGGGAGAAGTGAGTTCAGTCACTGTACCCTAGCTAAGTATACCCCAGCAGAGTGAGCTACGCCCTGATGTACGGTCCAGGGGGCTCTAATACCAAAAATCCTAGTTCATGTCAGAATCAGAGGTGCTTGAAACCCACCGTATCAGGGCCGCTGCAAGAGGAATTATGGGTGGTAGACCTGGGATTGCTGGGGCTCTTGAGATGTGAGAGGCCAGAATCGCCTGTAGGGGAAACCATCACGTGAATATCCAAAATAAGTACAGTATGTGTGGGTAGTGTCTGAGGAGGGGCTCTTGAAATTCAAGAGGCCAGAACCTCTGTTTGAAGAGCTGCAGCAATACTATAGCGGTCCCCAGCACAGGGAGCTACGTGTGGTAGTGTCTCAAGCGGGCTTTATGTTATCTTAAGGACCGGATCCCCGTGAAAGAGAGCTACAGCATGTGAAATAGCGGTTCCTGCCAAAACGGTAGAACCGCGTGGCAAGATTTGCAGTGTTGAAAGCTTTTTTTCAGTGCAAAACTATCTGGGTTTGACTTGAAACCAAAGCTCTGCCCACTGTAAGGGCTGGTTTTGGCGTGAAAGATGGAGCTGCGCCCACAGTTAGTGCCTGGACTCCTGGATCCGGGTAAAGAGAATAGTCCAGGCAAACGGTCTTATCACAAAGAAGAAAATTTAATCCAGCATAAATCCAACGTTTCGGCTGCACACAGGCAGCCTTTGTCAAGGTGAGAGCCGAAACATTGGATTTACAGTATGCTGGATTAAATTTTCTTCTTTATGATAAGACCGTGTGCCTGGACGATTCTCTTTACCCTGATACCACTTGGGGACCTGGCAGGACGACCCCCTTTGGTCAGTGGGCACCGGCAGGTGACATTATAGTGCTTCATTGATTGTGTGCCAGGACACCTCTTTCTATGGACTCCTGGATCCACCAGGGGGAGGAGGCACAATACTAATCAACTATTGAGTGTCACCACTAGGGGCATAGCTAGACATGAACTACCGTGCCCTCGGTTGCACATGGTGAGGTCAAGGAGCAGCAGGAGCTATACTAGACTGTTCTGCTTACCACCACGAACATGGTTGAGTGTGCGGTATCCCACCCTACACCCTACCCGGAGACTTATTGTTGGTACGTGAATGGAGAAAACTTCCTCCAGTGCATTTGTCCCAGCAATGATTGCCCAGGCAGAGGCATGAGTCTGAAGTCAAAATGCCAAAGATGTGGGACTCCCTACCTTAAGCCCAAGGTGTCGGCACCATCCATGCCGGGCCAGACAGAGGTGCGGGTCTTCTACAACACATTGTGAGTTGGAGAGAATTTGTGCCACCCTGAGCGGAGAGTAGAGAACGCGGCCTATCTACAAACGTATGAGGTCTGGACTGCAGAATCGGGAGTGGACGCTGCAAGGGAACTGTGTGTCCCTGCACAAAACTACCTATGAGACTTACCTGGAGAGATGACCGTCCCAGAGGAGGTGGACGCACTTCCGTCGGTGGTGTAAGAGCGGGACCGCTGCTTGCCGAGTGCCGTCAACGTTGCCAAGGTGTGCTGGTCATCTTCTCCATCCAGAGGGTCTGAGGCTGCGTCAGAGGAAAGTGAAGAGGGGCTCTGTAGGCGGACGCTCACAGAGGTATACAAGGGAGACTGGTTATGGTGAAATTAAATAAGGCTTTTATTGCGCCTGTTTCCTTAACATCAGGAAACAATCCAAACAAGGGTAAACAAAGCTTCTATTCACTTGGGAGTATTTCTAGTGAAATACTATGCAATCCACCACTCCCTTTAGATAAGCATGTCTCCCAGCCCCAAACATATAGCATGAAATGAACAGATATAAAAAGGCTTATAAATGAAAGTCTTATCTGTTAGCTGGGCTTCTGTAGGGGAAGCATCTCTGCTCTCTTGGAACCGCACCCTTGTGTGCACAGGAAATGTCAGGCTCAAGGTTAGAATCTTGCCCCCTTTGTCTTGTGATCAGCTTGTCGCTCAAGACATCTGCCCTTCCTTGGTTCAGCCCAGTTGTGGACTAAAAAATCTCTGCTCTGTCTCCAAGTTCAGCTCAGGTGTGAGCTAAGGAGTCTCACTTCCTGTCTCAAAAGACAGGCTTTTCTAAGCAATCTAATCAGGCAGGTGGTGTTTGTTAATTGACTACCAGCAGTTAACCACTACACTGCTGGATTAGAGGCACATTACCTGAACAGGGATAACTCCCCTGTTACATACCTCCCCTGTTTGTGGGAAGCTCGGGCTGGCCACGGCCAAAGCCCATCCTTCCACTCTCATTCTAGATATCTCTGTGACTTGAATGAGAGTGGATGGAGGAAGAGAACCCTCAGTCCCGCTGGGATTGGAGCCCTTTCTCCAGTTTATTCGCGTCTCCTCCCGAAGTTGCTTGAGATCAGCACTCCTTAGTCGCTCGAGGAGGACTTTTTCTAAGTATAGTCTTTTTGCTATGTGCGCGGTCATGAGATTTCCCTCGCATCGGGTGCTCGTCTTATTGTAGGCAGACTGTATGGCAGTAGTTGCAGAGCGTTTAAAAACAGCCCTTTGAGTTTTCTGCTCTTGAAGCTGTCTCTCTGCCCTTTTCCCACTCAATGGGGTTGCTAGTTCAGCCTCTTTGGGATTAAGTTGTAATTCCACACCCACTTCCAGAGAATGTCCCATCTTTTCAGCATCATCAGCTAAGGATTCTTCTGGTTTTGATTCAGCACGTGTACCTTCTTTTATTGCCTGTTGGGTGGCTTAAGGTTTTGCTAGTGCTTGTTTAGGTGGTTCACATTTTGCAACCTTGTCTTTCAGACGAGCGGTATTCCCAGCTCTCACTGTACCCTTGTCTTCATGGGTTTTTGTGGCTTTGGGATACTGACGCTTAGTCAGGGTCAGTACTTGTCCTTGCAGAACTTTCATCTCATCCGCGAGAGATCCCTGTTTTTTGAGTACGTCTTGCAAGTCTCTTCTCAGGGAATTTATCTGCATTCTTTGCTTTCTCTGAGCTTGCTTTCACATTTTTATTGCATTGTGAAGCACTATGAACTTCTTTGCTTGGGCCACAGTCACTTGTTTCAGTTTCTGGACCTTCTTGTGCTCCCTTTTGTGCTGAGTCACCTGGGTTCTAAGCTTGGCCTTTAGCGTTGCTTTGGTGACGCTCAGGGTAGCCTTCAGTTTCTCATGCTGCTTTGCGGGGACATACTGGGTAATCAGACGTTCCTGCAGCACTTGAATTTCTTTAACAGCCTGCAGATTGTCTTCCTGCAGAGTTCGCTGCTTCTCCTCTGCCTTCTCGAGGTGCGTACGCAGACCTTGCAGTTGGTTCTGCAGTCGGTGCTCTGATTCTAACTTCTCACCTTCCAAAAGTCTACACTGGCGACACACTTTATTCGAGCTCGGCTAGTCCCACGAATTCGGGTATACCCGGGTGTATTGAGGTTTGTGACTGTTTTCTGCCCGAGTGCATTGAGGTATTTTCCAGGCAGGGATTGAAGCATTTTATTCCCGCTGGCTGCAATACTGCACAGTATATATATATATATACTGCATTACAATTCATGAATTTATGCCATCTGGTAGACACACGAAGCATTTAAATCCTAATCATTATCATTTAACAGATCAGCCGCCCGTCAGCCAGGCATGAACCCAGGCTGGGAAGGCAAACGCAACGGGGCTTGTCAGAGGTGAGGAGCGGCGCATTCCAGGTATCTGCCAGGTACATACTGGGTATTTGCTCGAATAAAGTGTGTCGGTGCAGTATTTATTTCTTTACGCTCGTGCAGCTTTTCATTTTTTTCCTTGACGTCGTTTGTCGTGACGTCATGCAGTCCTCCTTCCATTTATGCATATCTGCTTTGAAAATGACAGTCTCCTGGCATGAGACTTCCTTCTCTAGGTTGAGGGTCTGAAGCTCCTTCTGAGAGACTTGGAGATCTGTATTAAGATTGACAATCGTTTCTTTAGAAACGTCCAGCTCCTCAGTGAGACTGTGTAGTTCCTTTCTGGAAACTTCCAGGTCTGTGCAGGAGCTGTTGGTCTCATGATGTGAGGCATCCAATGCTCTGCGGAGTCTCTGAACCTCTTTCTGAGATACGTCCACCTCTGTCCGGACATTGTTGACCTCCTGTTGTGAGGCATTCAACTCTACGCGAAGAGTGTGAACCTCTTGCTGAAAGACTGTCATGTGCTTTAGCACCTCCTCATATTTCCGCTTCAGCTTAGCCATCATTTTATCAGATTGGCTCTGCTTTTCATCCATGGCGGAAATAGTAGCGTTTGCAGTATCTAGCTCAGTCTTGAGATCGTCCAATTCTGCCCTGGCCAAATAGTAAATTGTGAGCACATCTTTCTGTAGCCTCATGTTATTTTTCTGTAGCTCTGTGTAACCATCTTTCTTTTGTTTCAATTGTTCACGGAGCATATCACAGTCATGCCTGGAATTTTTCAGGGCATCTTCAGGGCTGGTCAAGGGATGGTCACTCACTGGTTCCGGCTCCACTTCCCTGGGATGGTTGGTTGAGGGTTCCTCACTGTTGGCACCGGACAGACACTTCTTTGGGGTACACGACTTCTGCCTGGGGCTCTCTGGATATTCGGTTAACCGCGGGATGAATTCTCCATTTTTTCTAGGCTGCAGGGCAACTCGGTCACCCTTTTCCTCCACAGCATCTGCGGACGTGTCTGTTCCTTCCACGGTAAATGAAGAACCGCTTTTCTTTTTTTTTTTCCGCCTTTTTGTTTTGGATGACTCCGTCCCATCAGGAATACTGAGGTCTCCTTCTTTATTTGATACTTAAGCAGCTTCATTATATACGCCAGGCTTTTCTTGCAGTTGCTTTAGCTGACAGAAATATTGGGTGATCTGCTGCTCCCACTCTTTCTCTTGTCGACCATATTAGTCATCATAGAGAGCGGTCTTTTCTGTTCGTGCTGAGTTCAGGCACCCCCACCATTCTTGGGGTGTTTTGTGCGTGTGACTCGGTTCGGGTCCCCCGTAAGAGATGTCTTCCTCCTTATTGGACTGGAAGGGCCACTCTTCCATGGGGTAGGGTTCATTACAGGAACGCTGCATCTTGTCCTCCATTTTGGGGCTCTCAGGTGTAGTTTTCTTCCTGACCTCAGGAGGTGCTATTGCAGCTGTTGCCACTGTATTTGCTAGAACCAATTGTGGTAGTCTTACAGGTGGGCATATTTTGCTTGTAGAGGTCGTGGCTCTCACAGGCATCACTGTAGACTTTTTTCTTTTTCTTGGGTAAGTTTTACAATATCCAGCAGTACTGTGCATGCCTTCTCTCTTTAGGTATTCTGGATGTGCAGTTGCTAGGTAAAAACTTCTGTTTGCTTTACACCATTTACTTGCTAGGTGCAATCTCTCTGCTTCAGCCAAATAATGTGATTTTCTGCTTGAGTTCAGTTTCAACTTTGGGTATTATGACATTCACTCTTCACACTTTGGGATACCTTTTACACAGCTCAGCAATTCCTTTTTTCTAGTAGGCAATTTTACCCTCAGCACTTGTTTACTGAAAATTCCCCTGTTTCAGCACAGTCTTGCATCAATTTTCACACTTTTCTGCATATACTCCATTCACAACTGGTAGTCCTATGCGGTGTGGCAGCCTTTACTTGCAGAATCAGTACCGCTCGTGGGTCACCATCTGTATTCACTGCTTCAGCTAAACATTTGAAAACAACAAACGCCTATCCCTTTTAAGGGCTAACTCACTTCTTGAACCCTGATTATGGCTGGAAGGCAAACCCCCTATTTCAATGACCATATTACACTTTATTGTGATAGGCAAATAAGGTTTACCAGCTGCAGCAGTCTCTCTCTCTCTCCTCTTGGGATTGGGGAAAAGAGTCCATCTGTGGTTTTGTAAGTTTCAGTGCAGTGTAAGTTTCCTGCCTGGGTGTGTATCACTTTAACTCTGGTCTCTGCTGCATGAGATTTTTTTTTTTTTTAATGTTGCTCAGACTGTTTGTTGGCAAACAGCATTAAAAATAATTCACAGCCAAACCCCGGGTTCCTTAACTTCAAGGACCACCTCTCTCGTCCCACTTCTGACACCATATGTAGGCGGACGCTCACAGAGGTATGCAAGGGAGACTGGTTATGGTGAAATTAAAGAAGGCTTTTATTGCGCCTGTTTCCTTAACATCAGGAAACCATCCAAACAAGGGTAAACAAAGCTTCTATTCACATGGGAGTATTTCTAGTGAAATACTATGCAATCCACCACTCCCTTTAGATAAGCATGTCTCCCAGCACCAAACATATAGCATGAAATGAACAGATATAAAAAGTCTTATAAATGAAAGTCTTATCTGTTAGCTGGGCTTCTGTAGGGGAAGCTTCTCTGCTCTCTTGGAACCGCACCCTTGTGTGCACAGGAAATGTCAGGCTCAAGGTTAGAATCTTGTCCCCTTTGTCTTGTGGTCAGCTTGTCGCTCAAGACATCTGCCCTTCCTTGGTTCAGCCCAGTTGTAGACTAAGGAATCTCTGCTCTGTCTCCAAGTTCAGCTCAGGTGTGAGCTAAGGAGTCTCACTTCCTGTCTCAAAAGACAGGCTTTTCTAAGCAATCTAATCAGGCAGGTGGTGTTTGTTAATTGACTACCAGCAGTTAACCACCACACTGCTGGATTAGAGGCACATTACCTGAACAGGGATAACTCCCCTGTTACAGGCTCTCCATCGTGATGCTCTGGCCGGAGTGTCATCCAAGTGCTGCCGCCGTGGTGGTGCAAATCACCAAGGGTGAGCGGGAACTGTATCCTGTATCTGTGATGTTATCGGAGGCGACGGCCCTACCCAAGCGGAGCATCCCCAAGGCCTTGGATGATTCTCGTGAGGCGGAGTTGGAGATGCCTGCTCCCATCTGGGAGGACCACACAGATGCCGAGGACCAGCGGAGCGGTGAGGATGCATTCCCTTCCCAGGTTCCAGAGATGGCAGGATACTTCCGCTCAACTGGGACCAGCGGAGGATTCACAAAGGATTCCTTTGTGGGTGTACCGGGTGGTACTTCCTGCCCTTCAGCCGATATTACCACCCTTCCGGTGCAACCAGATGTCGTCAGCACAGAGGCGGCTACCGGTACAGTTGAGGACATTGAGACACCTGCTCCGTTGAGTAAAGCCCCGACTGATTTATTTTTGCGACGGCACCGCCACTGAGTCAAGGGCCAAGGACGTAAGGCCCCTATGGACCCTGACACGCATAAAGTGCTGGCAGTAATGGGCCGCGGTAGGCGTAACGTGACTGAAACACCCAGAGATATTGCGAAGCCTAAGACCTCCATAGACATTGCACGGGACTCAAAGATGTAATTAAATCTTTCCAGGACTGGAAAAGCTGAGCTGGGTTTGATGATGATGATCCTTCAGGGGGAGGGATGGCTCAGTATATTACTTTCTCAAGAGATTGGTCATATCGGTCAGAGATCAGGAACACTCTCTAGGGCAGTTTCTATGTTTGATGTATCTGTATCAAATGTGGGATAGGTATTATCATGGTGGGACCCCATTTTTCAAGGGTATGTTCCCCATATGAACCTGTAGACCACCAGCATCCTATATGCTCCACCATCTCCCTGTTAAGACCCAAATGTATTGCCTCAGTTGTGGCCCCTATATGAAAGGAGTGTGTCCCAAAACTTGATGCTCAACCCCCACTCTAACCAGGCACTTCTTAAGTACGCCAACGTAAAAACGGCGAGCCAGACTGGTGTATCAAGAAAGCACCATCCCCCCTTGTCCTTAATGCACCAACATCAAACGTACTGGGCATAACTGACTGTGATGAATCAAGTCTGGCACTATTTAACGCCCCTTTCCTATCAGTTCAGTTTTGGACCCACAAAGGATGATCTGGATCCTAGTTCTGATGATGCAAAAATCACTGACCAATAAGTCCCCCGGACAAACTTTTGATGGCAAAACCATCTCCCGTACTCAGAAATCTTCAAAAAACACGAACGTGGCGGCTGCTCTTAACAAGGTGGCATCGTAGGCCGTTTGGCAAACACCATCTGTTTCATAGAGCAATTTCTTTAATAGGTGATGCAAACATCACTGACCGATGACCAAAATGCGCTTGCGTGCATCCAGCCCTGGAAATATTCTTCGAACCAGAGAATTCTTAGTGCTTTCCCCTGAACTTTGAGAAAAATGCCACTTCCGCTCAAAATGCACTGACTGTGGGATTGTCATCCCGTGCCGGTACTTACGCACGGACAAAGATATCAGCATGGGAATTCCAGAATGGGGCGGGTTCCACTGCCTCCATGATCTGCAGTACCCAGCCCAAGAGCTTGGGGCCACTGATCCCACCACCAGCTCCCTCATAGTTCGGCTAACATGCTCCACAGGCTAGGCGTGCATCTTGTTCCGGTGTCTTCTTCCCTTGGCGTCAGCCTCCTGAAGAGACACCCGAGATCAGATCAGATCATTTGTACGCTTTGATAAAGCGCTTTTCTTCATGCTTTGCCATTGTGCCTATTAAATAATCTTTCATTTATGCATCCAGCTCTCACCTCATTATTGCTCTGGTCTACTATTTTTTCAATCTTCACTAGCCTCCGGGACAACTGTAACTATTGCGTTCTTTGACCCTGGTATATGCACTGCCTAAAACCGATGTTAAAATGCGGAAAAAAATAACGAATTACAGGAAAATAATTGTATTAACCACCGCAAGTACCCCTGAGTTGTCGGACTGCAAAATTATATGTGGATATTTAAGGATATCGCCCCAAAGCTTCACAGTGACCACTGCAGGGACCAGCTCTACCTATTACAGGGGATTTCTGCCCCTCATCAATCCACCCACTCTGCGCACCAACAATCTGCTAAAATCGTGCCACAACTGATGGACCCAGATGCATCCATGGAGAGCTGGAGATCCCGATCTGATTAAAAACCAGCTCCCAACCAAACAGATCTCCCATTGTGAGATGGCAAATAAACATTTCATATCATCAATTCCTCCTTCAGAACTTTTCGCAAAATGATGGTGTTTCCGAACCCCCCACCCCAAGCCAGGCGCCTTGAGAACAGCCTGTCCATTGGGAGCATTTTGTGCATGGAGGCTAAATCAGGGGTACTCAACTCCAATCCTCAAACCCCCCAAAAATGTGAAATTTTAAGGATATTCCATCGTCAGCACAGGTGGCTCAGAGGCTCAGTTTTCCACCTGTGCTGAAGCTGGATGGCAATACAAGGATACTAAAACAAGCGCTAGACCAATGTGCTAAAACAGTGCAGTGCACGAAAAAAGCTGTGAACAAACAAATAATAAAGTCCCCAGCGCTAAAGTCCAAGATACCGTGATCTTTAAGGCAGTCTCTAGTCTTTAAGATGGTGGTTGGGCTCTGGTTTAGATGCTCCAGATGGGATAGATGTCCTTGATGTAGATGGATACACCGTCTGAAATAACAGATAAGCAGACACACCTGATTGCGCAGTGTGTTATAGCAATCAGAGCCCTATCTAAGATGTGAAAGAATCCTACTCACATAATCAACGCCAATATGTTCAGTGGAGAGGATCTGTGCTTGCTCCCCTTCTAATCCGCTCCTCACACAAACCCCACGTGGAGACAGCTTACAGGAGACAGCTTACAGGATACACCCTCTATCTTCAATGGCGTCGGGGATGCGTCCGTTAACGACACCTCCACCAATGTGAGACAGGAATACGTACAAGATAGTGTAGTATGAACAGACCTTTAATGCTTAAAACACTATAAAACGTGATAAAATACACTCACATGGTGCAATAACAGATGGTATTGCTCAATATGCCGTCCGCAGCTTGCATTTCCTAACACCACACCGGAGAGTATCACTGCACACAGACACGCTGTCGACTTGGCGTGTGACGTCAGTGCTTTAGGAAGCTCTCCCTGCTGCAAGGTCCCCTAGGCCTTAATATTGAGTTTGACCTTGCAGCCTTTTTGAAGGACTCTTAATCTATCCTTGCCAAGCAGAGTGGGATATTTTATGTAAAACATTCAGGGATTGCATTTATTGAATATATTAATTTTATAAAATGTGATCTATACCATGATAATTCATGGCTGTTTATATATAATTATGATTGTTTTATTAATTTATTTTATTTGTTCTTAATTTATCCGTTGTATTGTTCTCATTCATTGCATAATATGTGGGTGTTTATATGCAGTATGGCAAGGCATTAACCCCGATCACGCTGTTAGTGTCAGAGCTGATCCTCCTTGATCAACATTGCAGCTAAGCCCCACCCCTAGTAGGAGGATCTCTCCATTTGGGTTTGCATATAAGGCATCACACACTAAGCTCCACCATCCCCTGACGAAGTGACCACGTGTCACGAAACGCGTAGGGAGGAGGAGCTTAGTCATTGAACCATCCCAGCCACTGTAGTCCTGCCGCAGGGAGAGCTTCCTAAAGCACTGACGTCACACGCCAAGTCGACAGCGTGTCTGTGTGCAGTGATACTCTCCGGTGTGGTGTTAGGAAATGCAAGCTGCGGACGGCATATTGAGCAATACCATCTGTTATTGCACCATGTGAGTGTATTTTATCACGTTTTATAGTGTTTTAAGCATTAAAGGTCTGTTCATACTACACTATCTTGTACGTATTCCTGTCTCACATTGGTGGAGGTGTCGTTAACGGACGCATCCCCGACGCCATTGAAGATAGAGGGTGTATCCTGTAAGCTGTCTCCTGTAAGCTGTCTCCACGTGGGGTTTGTGTGAGGAGCGGATTAGAAGGGGAGCAAGCACAGATCCTCTCCACTGAACATATTGGCGTTGATTATGTGAGTAGGATTCTTTCACATCTTAGATAGGGCTCTGATTGCTATAACACACTGCGCAATCAGGTGTGTCTGCTTATCTGTTATTTCAGACGGTGTATCCATCTACATCAAGGACATCTATCCCATCTGGAGCATCTAAACCAGAGCCCAACCACCATCTTAAAGACTAGAGACTGCCTTAAAGATCACGGTATCTTGGACTTTAGCGCTGGGGACTTTATTATTTGTTTGTTCACTGTTTTGTATCAGGTTTTGGAATTACCTGTTATTATTGTCACCTAGCTGCTTTTTTTCTCTTTTTTCTCTTTTTTTCTCACAGCATTGTGCAAGTCATTTTGTTATCATTTTGATGTTGCACGAGCACTTATCGTTGTTTTAGCACAAATTGCTATCACTTAGCTTAGTGTAGGTTAGCGCTTTTGGAGGGGTTAATTTCATTGTTTTGCGCACGAAAAAAGCTGCCTGGTTTTCTACTATGGGAACTATCTCAAAAATACCCAAAAAACAACATGAAAATACAAATATAGAAATACAACCTGGCGCATGTGTACATAAATTATGTGAATAAACAAAATAAATGTATATAATCCATAAAAGGATATGGGTGACTGAAGTGAGTAGAGTCCTTTCTTCCAGACTTGAGTGGTTAACGAATAGAGAATGGACTCAGTTCTCAAAGCACGCAGAGAAGATTTTCCTCTTCACAGCAAATACTGTCCTATAGACTGAGACATAAACCGGGGACAAAACATTGCGCAGTATTGTTTTTCAGCATTGAAGTCCTCACATATGAAACTCAAACAAATGCCCACTTATTAGAGGTAGGTAGGCAGCATGCAGTGGAGAGAAACTGTATATGGGGTCTTCTAGGTCCAAACGTTTTCAGGGTCACACGAACCCCACGTGGTGTCCCCGATTCCGATGGATGTAAAAAGAACCTCCTTCTCAGGAAAGATATCTCCTGAACCTGTCCCAAAACTCCTGTATCTTAATAGGAGAAGCTGCATCTGAAGATATTTTCCTCTTGTTTGCTCCTAATAAATGAAAAGGAGATGAACGGTTGGGGCCTCTCTGTATCCACAAGGAGCATGAATCGCTCCCCAGGATCTTCTCAATCCTTCCTCCGTTGCTGCTCCCTTCCTCCGTTAACACACGAGAACACTTCTCTGCTCCCGGCAGGGATCACAAGCCTAGGTTTGGATGACACATTCATTGTGCTGAAGCTGGGACTGATTGAGCCACCTGTGCTGGAGCAGGGATATCCATAAAACCTGACCTGTTGGTGGGGATTGAGGACTGGAGTTGAGCACCCCTGGACTAAATTACGTAAAAGTGACTGAAGCGTATGTAAAGCGCTAGATCAGTTAGATCCTGTGAGGAGTTTTTGCAATATGAGCAGATGCACCATATTGACGAGTCGCTTTCAATGCCCAAAAATTTTATTACAGGCACAAGATGTCCCGGTTTAGTCTGAACAGTCCCGGTTTGTTAAACTTTGTCCCGGGTCACGACTTTTATCTTAAATGTCCCATTTTTTTTGCAACAGCGCCGGCCGCGTATGCGCGCTTGCCTTTCATATATTTGTGTTTGTAGGGCATGTTCTATAAATACGCTTGTGTTGTGCCCCATTTGTCTGACCTGCGGCCACGTGTTCAGCGAGTGAGATAGCACCGATCATAACCGGGTGTGGGACTTGGCGCCCGGCCTGAGCATATAGACGTGAGTCTAAGGAAACGAACGAGGGGTTACATACTGTAATACTTACGAAAGAAACAAAACACAGTGTAGGTTGTCCTCCTCATTGAGGCCTTTTGGTTATAAGGTATCCAGTGTATATATCCAATAAGCTTCCCTTTTAATAATAATAATAATAATAATAATAATAATAGCATGTTCTTGTATAGCGCTGCTAATTTTTACATAATGCTTTACAGAGACATTTTGCAGACACAGGGCTCGATGCAGTAAGGCCCGATAAAATCTTTTCTCCAAGTGTGGCGGATAGGTGGGGATCGGCCTTTTTTTGGTGATTTGCCCTCGCAGTATTCAGTAAGGGCCGAATCCTTCCGATCCCTGCCGAAGCACTGCGAAAGCAAAGCTGCAGATGAGCCTGTGCCGATACAGCCTGGCTCCCGATAAGCCTTCTGATAGGCCTTTGGTGGCGATAGATGTTTGCAGCAGAGAGAGACAAGCCGCTCTCTCAGCGCAAACATCTGCAACAAATAAAGTATTTTTTTTTTTTCCCAATGTTTTTATTAGGCAGTTAGTTAATACAACATTCTCGACAGATATCATAGCCTAACAATTTTCCAAAACATCTTTTTTTTTTTTGGGGGGGGGGGGGTAAAAGAATGGCAACCGAAGTTGTCAGGGAAAGAGGGGAGTGCCTTCTTAGAGGGGAGGCAGAGGGGGGGGGGGTGGTATGGGTGGTGAGGGGGTGTGAGGGAGGGGGGGGAGGTGGGGAATGGGGGGTGGAGGGGTTTTGTCGACCCACTTGGCTGTTGAAGTTTTTCTGATGAGAGTCGTTTGAGTGTTCCCTTATGGAGGGGGGGTGGGCCTCAGACCCACCTGGGTTGGTTGGTGCGCTCTGGTAAATTGGAACCAGGATTCCCAGATACCCTCAAAGGCCGGAGTTTTTTGTCTAATGTGGGCAGTGAGTCGCTCCATGGTCATCACTTCCCCAACTCTTTTCTTAATCGTGTTTAGCGCTGGAGTGGTTGTTCTCCTCCAGGAGGCCGCAATACAACATCTCGCCGCAGTGAGAATGAAGGATATTAATTTCCTGGTGGGTCGAACAATATTCGACATAGGTGCGGCCAACAGGAAGGTCAGTGGTTCAATAGGAACTTCTAGGTCGGTGACCTCTTTTATCAGAATTTGGACCTTGGCCCAGTATTTCACAATTTCTGGACAGGTCCACCAGATGTGGGCCATGTCCCCTCTATTACCACAGCCTCTCCAACATTGGTCTGATGCCAGAGGGTAGATCTGGTTTAATCGTGCTGGGGTAAGATACCAGCCAAACATGATCTTATAAATGTTTTCCTTGATTGTGGTGCAAAGGGAAGTTTCTGAGGCTGCCTGCCAGATTTCCTCCCAAGTCTCTCTTTCAATATTAACGTTTAGATCAGCTGACCATCTGAGCATGTAATCGTGCTGTGTGGGGGACGTTGAGCGCATTAAGATGTTGTATATGTCCGAGATAAGTCCCTTCTGGTAAGACTTGTCCTCACACAGGAGCTCAAACGTAGTGAGAGTGGGGTATTCTGGATGAGGGCATGCAGCTCTGACAAAGTTTCTAATTTGTAGGTATTTAAAGGTGTCCAATTCTGTGATTGTAAATTTGTTCCTCAGTTCTTGGTAGCTCAGGAGCTTCCCTAGGCTCAGTACGTCGGCAATCGCCTCTATACCCCGTGTGTGGAAGTAGGCGAACAGTTTAGATCCGCATCCTGGGGGGAATTTGGGGTTATTAACGAGGGGGGTGAGTTGTGAGCTTGTGGAGGAGAGGTTAAATTTATGTTTGCATCTGGACCAGGTGTCCCACGTGAAACGTGAGGCCTGTAGTTTCAGGTTGTGTAAATGGCCATCACCTCTGTTCAGGCTCCAGAGGCAGGCTTGCAGAGAAGGCAATTTGGCACATCGAGTTTCCATTCCCACCCAGCAACATCGGGTCGGGTCTGAGTTCCACATTACTACCTGCCTGAGCTGAGCGGCTAGATAGTATTTATATAGATCAGGTACCCCCAACCCTCCTCTGGATCTAGTGGTCATCAGGACTGATCTGGCGACCCTGGGTCTCTTGCCCTGCCAAATGAAGTGGAGTAGTTTATTCTGTATAAATTTTAGATCGGCGGCCGGGACCTGGATTGGGAGGGTCTGGAATAGGTAAAGCATTCTTGGGAGTATATTCATTTTGGTAGAGATCATCCTCCCGATCCATGAGATCTGATAACCTTCCCACCGATCTAGATCTTTTTTGATCTGGTCCCATAGTTTCGGGTAATTATCCCTATATAGGTCCCGATAGTGTCTAGATACATTAATTCCCAGATATTTAATGCATGAGGGACACCATCGGTAGCTAAAATTTAGTTTAAGAAGTTTGACTACGGGGTCGGGGAGGCTAAGATTTAGGGCCTCTGATTTGTCGCTGTTTATTTTATACCCTGAAACCTTTCCAAACTCCGTCAGTTCCATCTGGAGGTTGGGGAGGGAAGTTAGGGGTTTGGTCAAGGTCAGGATAATGTCGTCAGCGAATAGGGAAATTTTGTATTGTTCAGTGGCAATGGGGATACCTTGGATGTTCGGGTTTTGTCTTATTTTAGACGCCAGTGGTTCAATCGTGAGAGCGAAAAGGAGAGGGGAGAGGGGGCAACCCTGTCGGGTGCCATTTCTAATGTGGATTTGTTCCGGTCCTCCGCCAGATAGTTTAACTGAGGCGGATGGATTTTGGTAGAGCGCTTGGACACCCATAAGGAAGGAGTCCCTGAATCCGATTTTTTTTAATGTTTGATTTAGGAATAGCCAGTCAATTATGTCAAAAGCCTTCTCTGCATCCAAACTTAATAGCATAGCTTGTGAGTCTGTGAGATGGGCATGGTCGACTAAGTTAATGATTTTACGGGTATTGTCTGAGGCCTGGCGGCCCAGAACAAACCCGACGTGGTCCATGTGTACTAGTCTCGGGAGGATTGGATTAAGTCTGTTCGCCAGTATTTTACTGTATAGTTTTAGATCGTTGTTCAACAGTGAGATTGGTCTATAGCTACCACATTGTGTGGGGTCCTTCCCTTCTTTGAGAATTATAGCCAGATTGGCGGACGACATCGAGGATGGGATAGGACTTCCTTCCAGAAATGAGTTGAACAATTGTAGTAGGTGGGTGGACAGGATGGGGAGAAACTTCTTGTAATAGGCATTCGTGAAACCATCAGGGCCCGGTGCTTTAGAGATTTTGGAGGCCTTAACGGCCCTTTCTAATTCTTCCGCCGTTATTGTGGCGTTCAGGAGAAGGTTTTCCTCCTCTGTTAGTGAGGGGAGGTCGCATTCAGCTAGATAGTCAATGGCAGCCGATAGCTCCTTCGGGTCTGGGCTAGCAGAGTGAGCCCTTAGGTTGAATAATTTAGAATAAAATTTAGTAAATTCCTCTGCAATTTTTTTTTCGTTATATAGAAGCTCACCAGCACTATTCCGGATCGCCGTTATTTGAGATCTTTTTTGTATGCCTCTTAGCCTGCTAGCAAGAAGTCTGTCGGCCTTGTTCCCTTTATCATAATACCTCTGACCCGTCCATTTAAGAGCTTTCTCAACATTGTCCATTTGAATTATTCTTAAGTCGCTTCTGGCGGAAGTCAACTGTTTATAAATTTTCCGGGAGGGGTTATTTTTATGTTGTTGTTCTAGGCTGATTATTTTGTCTGTTAGCTCTTTGGTTTGTTTGAGTTTAGTTTTTTTCCGATGGGAGGCAATCGAGATGAAATGTCCTCTGATTGTCGCCTTATGGGCTTCCCACAGGTTTGCTGGAGAGGCGACAGTGCCTATATTTATCCGGAAATATTCCTTAAGGGATTTTTTGAGCTCCCGTACTGTCTCCGAGTGATTCAGTAAGGAGTCGTTAAGTCTCCAGCAATATGAGGTTGTTTTCACGAATGGAATGGACAGGGTCATGGTGATAGGAGCGTGATCTGACCACGTAATTGGGCCAATATCGGTGTCTAAGGCGGCTTCTAGGATGTTCTTGGTAGCAAGGAAATAGTCTATACGGGAATATGTCTGGTGAGGGGCCGAGTAAAAGGTATAATCCCTTTGCCCCTGATGCTGTGTTCTCCATATGTCCAAAAGTGAGAAGTCCCCCATAATGTCCTTAAATTTTTTCCCCAGTCTTTGTGACTGGGTGGAGTGTTGTCGCCCTGGGAGGCTTGATTTATCTTCTTTGGGGTTGAGAGCCATGTTTAGATCGCCTGCAATTAGTAGTGAAGATAAGTATTGGGGGTCAATTTCATCCAGAACTGTTTTTAAGAAATCTGTCTGGTTCTCGTTTGGGGCATATAGGTTAATAAGGGCGATTGCCGAGCCTGAGAGCGAACCGTAGACCACAATAAATCTTCCCTCTGGATCTGCCTGGATTTTAGTTAGATTAAATGGGGTACCCTGACGAATCAGAATGGCAACCCCTCTGCGTTTACTACTGTATGAAGAGAAGTAGCTCAACGGATACTAATGCTGGAATGTTTTGGGCGGTTCCTGAGACGTGAAGTGTGTCTCCTGGAGGAAAACAACATCGCCCCCCAACCTCTTAATTTCCTGTAGGGCCAGGCGTCTTTTTTTGTTATTGTGGAGGCCCTTGACGTTTAGGGAAACAAACCTTAGATCTTTTTGGTGGGACATTCTAGTTGGTATTAGTGTTTGCTGTGCGTAAACTCTGAGTTGCAGTGATAGCTGAACAGCCAAATGGGGCGGGGGGTAGGGTGGGAGGGGATCCGCTGGGATAGGGTCAGCGGGGGTAAGAAGGAAGGAAGGTAGACCCTATTGGGGTCTGGAAAGTTTGAAACCGGTCTGACTTACAGGCCGGTTAGGGTGGTATAAGACCCTAGGGGGCGGGTCCGACGACAGTCTCCAGTGAAGGTGGGCCGAGGAGAGACCCTTAGCTATTGGGAGTTACCGCCGACTCATCTGACTCATGTGTGTCCCAGGTGATTGGACTTATTTCCTGCGTGTGCTTTGTGGAGGATTGGAGGATGGGGGGGGGAGGGGGTAAGCGCTGGGTGGCCCCATACTGAGGGTGGGCGGTAGGGGAGGGGAGTGAATGGGTGGGGGGGGAGGGTTCAGGGGTAGGCGGGAAAAGGGTCAGTTCATGGGTAGAATCCGCATAGTGTGCATCCAACCTCTACGCTGCATATCAGGTGAATATTATGTGTACGTTAACAGATTGGTTAGGTGTGTACAGGGTGGGAATGAACCTGTGATCTCTTGGGCACTCCTGGGGCGGTGAGGTTCGGGCGTGTCTCCTCCGGGGAGTGTTCCTTTGGGGAGAAAAGAAGGGGGCGGAGGGGGGGAGGGATGGAGGAAGGATGGGAGAGGGGGGGGGGTGAAGGGGAGTGGGATGTGGGTGGAGAGGGGGTTGGGGGGGAAGGTCAGGGATGAGAAGAAAAAAAAAAAAAAAAAAAGGAGGGGAGGACAGTTCGGACATTTATCCTGCTTATTTTCCATCATAGACATTATACCTCTTAGTAGGCGAACAGTATATTTACAGATCTAGACAGTTTGATTATATACAGTATTGAGCTAAAGCAGCTTGCTCTTGGGCTTCCTTGGAGTGGTGAGAATCAAGTGTTTCTCGACAGGGAGGTGAGCCTTGGGCGGGGAAGGAGAGGGGGGGGGAAAGTTAATTATAGGGATAGGGAGGTGGGCTGGAGAGAGGGAGGAGGGGGGGCTGGGGGGGTGGTGGGGCTGGGGGGGGGGGGTGGGGAGGCAGAGGAGGGGAGTGGAAGGGGGAGGGGGTTGGGGGGAGTAGGTATGGGGGGGCAAGGGGGGTGGGGTAGGGGGTGGGGAAGGTGTAGAAGCTTTTCGCATAGATATTCTGCAACAGAAACATTTCATGCAATAAACCGTATATCAAACAAACATAGCGTGTGCAGTGTTAGTCTAGTTAGACATTTACATAATCCCGTACATTTCGGAGAGGAAACTATTATCTCTTTGACTCCTGTTGAGCAGGGAAGGTCCAGGGAGGGGGTGGGTATGCGCTGGGAGGGAAGGGGGGGGGGAGGGGAAGAGGGGAGGTAATGAGGGAGGGGGTATGGGAGGAGAAGGGGGGGAGGGGATGCAAGGGGGGAGGAGGAAAAGGGGGGAGGGAGGGGGGGGAGGTAAGGGGGACGGGGGGGAAGGAGGTGAGGAAGGGGGGGGGGGGCTGGGGGGGAGGGGGCGGGGCTGGGGGGAAGGGGGGGAGGGGGGGGAGGGGCTAGGAGGGGGGAGGGGGGGGGGCTGGAGGGGAGGGGGGCAGGGGGGAGGGAGGGGGGGGCTGGGAAAACAAAAAGGGGGAGGGGGCTATGGGGGAGGGGGGCAGGGGGGGCTATGGGAAAGGGGGGCGGGGGGTAGGGGGGGCTGGGGGGGAGGGGAGGGGGGGGGAGGGGGGGAGGGCTGGGAGGAAGGAGTGGTGGGTATGGGGGGGCAGGAGAGGGGGGGGTAGGGGGGGGGAGTGGAGGTGGAGAGGGGAGGGGGGGGCTGGGGGAAAGGGGGGGAGGGGGGGTGGCTATGAGGAAGGAGTGGTGGGTGCGGGGGGGTAGGGTAGGGGAGGGAGGGGGTGGGATGGGTGGGGGGGTTGAAGGGACTTTTCGTGTTCATATTCTGCACTAGGTACATTTCATGCACTATACCGCATATCCGGCAAACCAGGCGAATTCGAAGTTAGCCTAATTAGACATATACATGTTCCTATACATTTTTGGGAGAGAGAGTTATCCCCACTTGGAGTTCTGCAGAGCAGGTGAGTTCCAGGGTAGTTTACCACAGGGGTGCTCCCCATCTGTGTAGGTAAGGCAGCTGTAGGGGGTGGTATGTACCTGCAGGAAGGGAGGGAGGGGGGGGGAGGTAGTGAAAGGGGGGGTAGGGGGAGAGGGGAAGGCAGGGGGGGGAAAGGAAAAATGAGGGGAGGGGAGGGCGGGGGGGGGGGAGGAGGAGAGGGGGAGGGAGGGGGGGGTGAGGAAAGGGGGGAGGGGGTTGAGGAAAGGGGGGCGGGGAGGGGAGGGGGAGGGGGGGAGGTAGGGGCCACATCCAGGTTAATGTGCTGTGGGGGTGAGTCTCTCAAAGGTGGGTGCATTGAGGTGCTTCATCTGTACCAACCCGGTCTTCTAATGATCATCTGCTGGATATCTGCTCAGGTTTGTACAGTCCGGGTTCTTGTCTGGGGGGGGTGGGGGTAGGGGGAGGGCAGTCACGGGCAGGGGGAGGCGGGTTGACAGGACTCCCCGCGAGAGCGGGGGGAGAGAGAGCTGGGGGATCCGGAATCGGGAACCAGGAGTCAGGCGTGGGCGGGGAAGGAAAGGGATGACCGGGATGTAGGCATTGGTTGGAGTCTGCTGATCCTCGCGGGCAACCGTAGACCCGCTCTAGTGAATCCCTCGTCGCGGGCGGGAACCTGTCGCATCCTCCGATGACGTCAGCTGGTGCTCGTCTGGGGCAGCGGGGAGCGTCTTGTTGGTTTGAGTCCTCCCCCGACGCCATCTTGTGGAGACAGCCAGGCAGCCGCAGGGCGAGGAAGATCCACGTGGGGCGGAATGGGCTCACCCGTCGCCATCTTAAGGGATCCGTGGAGTTTGAGGCAATTTTCAGCTGGTCGGGAGCTCTGGACCTCTGTAAGGTAGCAGAATCGGCTTTTCGGGGTCCCGCAATCTCTGTGATATTCTTGAGGTGGTTGGGGATTGGCACCGGACCTGCGCCCGGACACCGTCCTCAGCAATCCCTGGACAGAGGGGTGGCCACGTGTGGAGGTATGGCTGCTCCCGTCGCCATTTTGGGGGGCAAAATTTTCCCTTTAGGTGCTGTTTTCATTTGTTATTTTATTGTGTGGTTGGGGGTTCCACAGGTGTGGGTTGTGTTTTGTGCTGGGTAAATCCTTATCTTTCCCGGGACTGTCTTTGTCCCGTGATCCTCTCCGATGTTCGAACAGGGACGTCCCCTATTTCACGTGGCTGACCCTCCGGTAGGTGTTTCGTCTGGAAGGGCTCTAGCGGGAGTCCCAGGGCTTTGGCAACGTGCTCCATATCCTCGGGTTGGCGCAGCATGAGGAATTTGCCCTTATGGGAGACCACCAGTTTGAAGGGGAACCCCCATTTGTAGGTTATTCCCTTCTCACGTAGGAGCAGAGTCAGAGGGCGAAGGGCTTTGCTGCGGTCCACGGTCCGCTTGGACAGGTCAGTGTAGACCTGCAGTTGCTCGCCTCGGAACGCGATCGTGTTCTTCCCTCTACTAGCCGTAAGCAGCTTTTCTTTAGCTGAGTAGCTGTGTAGGCGCACGATCGCGTCC
The DNA here is from genome assembly GCF_040206685.1 of Ascaphus truei. Classification (NCBI taxonomy): domain Eukaryota; kingdom Metazoa; phylum Chordata; class Amphibia; order Anura; family Ascaphidae; genus Ascaphus; species Ascaphus truei. The sequence goes on along the minus strand of NC_134492.1, from coordinate 64,111,719 downwards.
CGTCGGCGGTTGGGGTCCTCAGAGCGGGGACCCAGGGCCCTATGCGCCCTATCCATCTCCAGATCCCGCGGTTCAAGCTCAGGGCATAGGAGGAGGAAAAAATCAGACAGGTAGTCCCGCAGGTGTGAGGGTAATACTGCCTCAGGGATGCCGCGGATGCGCAAGTTCTGGCGGCGATCCCTATTCTCCTGGTCTTCCTGTCCGTCTTTTAAGGCGTTTATCTCGTGGCCCAGGCGTATTATTTCATCGTCTGCTTCGGATTGGTGGTGTAAGGCCTCATCTAGCCTAGTCTCCAGTGTGGTAGCTCGCTCCTGCAGACCATGGATGTCCTGTCTGATTTCTGCCACAGCCTCTTTTATGTTTGCTTGTAGGGAACGCTGGAGCTTGGTGAGTAGCCCCTCCAGATAGTCCTTAGTTATGCCTCCGTCCACGGGTAGGGTGGTCTCAGGGGGGCTTGATGGGTCCTGGGGGCCTTGTTTGCCTCGCTGGCCTGGGGTCTGGGGGCCATCTTGCTTCTTACTTCCCGCCTCAGCGGGCCGCTTTGCGGGCGTAAAGAAGTTACCCACTCCCTGGGTTGAGGGGTTTTTCCCCTTAGATGTCATCTTGACAGGTTTAGGGACTTATTTGTGAGATTTGGGAAGTTTTTTAGTGGGCTAAAACTCCTGCAAATTAGAGTTTAGTCGGAAGGGTCTCTGGAGCTCTTCCTTCAGCCGACCGTCCTGTGTGACGTCATAGACACGCCCCCAAATAAAGTATTTTTAAACAACTTTTACTCCTAGTGTACATGTGCAGGGGGTCTCCGGAGTTGAACCACGTTGGTTTCAGGTCGGGGGACCCCCTGCTTCCCGAGATACAGGCCCCTTTATGAGGTGCCGGTATCCCTCTGCGTTTATAGGTCCCGATCACGTGACCGCGGCATGTAAACAAAGCAGAGGGATACCGGCACCCCCTAAAGGGGCCTGTATCTCGGGAAGCAGGGGGTCCCCGGACCTAAAACCAAAGTGCTTCAGCTCCGGAGACCCTCTGCATCTATACTATGAGTAAAACACACACATCAATAAAGATTCGTTCCTTACCTTACAGGGTATCTGCTACGGTAGCGAAGCAGCATTAATATTTATTTAATAATACTGTACTGTGAGCAGGGGGTCCCCCGAGTTGAACCGCATTACTTTGTGGACCAGGGACCCCCTGCTTCCCGAGTTACAGGCCCCGGAATGTGTCATCGGATGGCAGTGTCGCCGCTATCTTTATAGCGTCCCATTCGCGACGTGCCCGCTATAAATATGGCGGCGACACTGTAACCGATGCCCCAAACCGGGGCCTGTAATTCGGGAAGCAGGGGGTCTCTGAGACACAAATTAATGCGGTTCAGCTCAGGGGGCCCCCTGCTCCCGCACAATAGTATTAAAAATACATAAATGCTGCTTCATTACCATAGCGGATAGCCGCTAAGGCAATGAAGGGGTTAAGGCAGAATAGCATGTTTATTGGGGACATTTGCCCCCAATAAACATTGCAATAAACAACATACACCCCCTGTGTATGTAAAATACATAAAAACAATAAATACATTAAATACATATAGTACTCACCACCCATGTTCGGCTGCCACGATGAAGGCCATCCTCATCTTCATCCTGCCCATTCCCCATCCGCTTCTGCAAAACAGACACAAGAATTAAAACATCCAATGTAATGTCCCCTAACCCCTTAATCACCATAGCGGTTATTAAACGCTACAGTCATTAAGGGGTTAACCCACCATCACCCACATACCCTCCCCCACTAACCCCCCCAACCACCCTCACCCACTACCCACAGGGGAGTCCTACCAAATACCCTTGGGGCCAATACCCCCTCCCTCAGCACATACTGTACAATAATGTGCCAACTAACTATTATCCACATAGGGATAATACATTATTTGGCCATTATTAAACACATTCAATACCGTAATAAAATAAAGAAAATTGTACTAACCTCATCAATAAGAAGGCTCCGTCGCCAGCATCATCCTTGGGGTCCGTTGCCAAAATAATAAATAGGCAATACATCTCAATACCATTCACATACCAATGAACCCCTTAATCACCTTATCGGGTACTAACCTCAAAGGTAATTAAGGGGTGAAGCCATCCTGCAATGGCAACACCACTTATGCATAACATCCTCAATGAATTAAAAAGCAATTTCCTAACCAAATCTCATTTAATCATTCAATCTGAAGGCTCAAATGCCACTTAAAACATTGCTTTTACAGTGTATACATGTAGCATAACATGTAAACTACATGTACACGCTGCAAATCAATGTTAACAATACAGTAATCCAACTCAAATAGCCTGACATCACAAGAACTATATTATGTAAGCAAATAAAGTCACCATCAATGAATAAACACACATGAATTACATCCCTAAACAATTAAAATACCATCCATACCAATTACACAATTAACTATAGCTATCGTAACAGAGAACAACTTCAAATCATACAAAAAAGGACACCAACATTTACAATATACTAAAGCAACCCTCTCCATAACCTACAGTACAGCATAAAGCCCAAAACTTACATCTCTCTAAAATAAAATACATTTAACACACATCTATGCATAGCAGCATAGCCACAATGATTTACAATGCAGAAAATCAAGCTTTAACAACACTATCATTTCTTACCCTGTATGTATATATCTCTCTAGACATACATACATACATACAGTGGCAAGAAATGAAATGGATTAAAAAAAATGATGACATGAAAAAGCAAAAAAAAACACATTAACATTAAATACATTTCTTTATTTAACTTACCATTACTTGCCCCCACCGACTCCCGTTGATCAGCTTACTCACGAACCAATCCACGAACAGGAACCCATAAAATAAAAAACCATAAAATAATAAACATTAAAATAATAAAACACGACAATCCAGGGGTCTTCTAGTTGTAATCCATCTTCATCTGTATTCTTCTACCTTCTTCCAGGGTCGCCCTGGTCTTCTTTCTTCAGAGGAGGTCCTTCCTCCTCGGCGTCTGGCTTCAAAATGAGACGACATAGGCTTTTAAAGGCCTATGAAGTCACATTTTCGTCATATGGTTCCCACGCCCTGATTGGGCCGTGAAAACCATGTGTTTTGGCCGATGTAAAAAAAAATGATGACGTCACTTAAAGGCAATGACAGCACAGCCAATCAGAATGGCTTTGCTGCAATTGCCTTTAAGATGACGTCATGAAAGACACATGGCCGGACTCACATGGTACGGCAGCCAATCAGAGCGTGGGAAGTCTATCCCTACTCTGATTGGTTCAAGTACCATGTGACAGAGGCTTGGGGGAGAAAGGATGTGACGTCATTGAAAGCCTCTGTCACATGGCCGTGGGAACCATATGACGAAAATGTGACATCATAGGCCTTTAAAAGCCTATGTCGTCTCATTTTGAAGCCAGACGCCGAGGAGGAAGGACCTCCTCTGAAGAAAGAAGACCAGGGCGTGGCCGCAGATGGGGAGAAGACCCCAGAAGAAGGTAGAAGAATACAGATGAAGATGGATTACAACTAGAAGACCCCTGGATTGTCGTGTTTTATTATTTTAATGTTTATTATTTTATGGTTTTTTATTTTATGGGTTCCTGTTTGTGGATTGGTTCGTGAGTAAGCTGATCAACGGGAGTCGGTGGGGGCAAGTAATGGTAAGTTAAATAAAGAAATGTATTTAATGTTAATGTGTTTTTTTTTGCTTTTTCATGTCTTAATTTTTTTTAATCCATATCATTTCTTGCCACTGTATGTATGTATGTATGTCTAGAGAGATATATACATACAGGGTAAGAAATGATAGTGTTGTTAAAGCTTGATTTTCTGTATTGTAAATCATTGTGGCTATGCTGCTATGCATAGATGTGTGTTAAATGTATTTTATTTTAGAGAGATGTAAGTTTTGGGCTTTATGCTGTACTGTAGGTTATGGAGAGGGTTGCTTTAGTATATTGTAAATGTTGGTGTCCTTTTTTGTATGTTTTGAAGTTGTTCTCTGTTACGATAGCTATAGTTAATTGTGTAATTGGTATGGATGGTATTTTAATTGTTTAGGGATGTAATTCATGTGTGTTTATTCATTGATGGGGACTTTATTTGCTTACATAATATAGTTCTTGTGATGTCAGGCTATTTGAGTTGGATTACTGTATTGTTAACATTGATTTGCAGCGTGTACATGTAGTTTACATGTTATGCTACTGTACATGTATACACTGTAAAAGCAATGTTTTAAGTGGCATTTGAGCCTTCAGATTGAATGATTAAATGAGATTTGGTTAGGAAATTGCTTTTTAATTCATTGAGGATGTTATGCATAAGTGGTGTTGCCATTGCAGGATGGCTTCACCCCTTAATTACCTTTGAGGTTAGTACCCGATAAGGTGATTAAGGGGTTCATTGGTATGTTAATGTAATTCAGATGTATTGCCTATTTATTATTTTGGGAACGGACACCAAGGATGAAGCTGGCGACGGAGGCTTCTTATTGATGAGGTTAGTACAAATTTCTTTATTTGATTACGGTATTGAATGTGTTTAATAATGGCCAAATAATGTATTATCCCTATGTGGATAATATTTATTTGGCACATTATTGTACAGTATGTGTTGGGGGAGGGGGTATTGGGCCCAAGGGTATTTGGTAGGACTCCCCTGTGGGTAGTGGGTGAAGGTGGTTAGGCCTCAGGGGTGGGGGGTTAGTGGGGGAGAGTATGTGGGTGATGGTGGGTTAACCCCTTAATGACTGTAGCGGTTAATAAGACTGAATCTGGCCTTGTTGAATTGATATATAAGTATGTTCCTGATGTTGAAACCCTGTGTATAAGACTGAATCTGGCCTTGTTGAATTGATATATAAGTATGTTCCTGATGTTGAAAAACTGTGTATAAGACTGAATCTGGCCTTGTTGAATTGATATATAAGTTAGTATGTTTGAATGTAAAAAGTTTTTTTTTTTTTTCCTCTTAACTCTGTTCTGTTAATTGACCAAATGGAACAAGCTGACTGATTGGGGAGGGGGAGGATCATGTGACTGTTTTTTGTGTATAATACTAACACCTTTGCTGCATTGGGCAGTGAGGCATTAAAAGTGAGCTTTTTAAGTGATAAAAACAGTTAGACTACAGTTTGACTAGAGGTGACTGGGGACTGGATCTACTGCACACACTTTTACTCAAGACAACAAACGGTAAGCTATTCAGATCACACTATGATCCCATGCTTGTTAGCCTGCATAGTTTAACCCCCCACCCCTTTACAAGTTCTTTCACTGCAGCCTCTCCCAAAACTGACTGCACAAAACACTGAAACCCTGAATTGACCCTAGCATTGCAATGCAGCAAAACACTTAACAAGGTACAGGCCCACCCCTGCTGTTTAGTCTGCACACACTCACTCTGCTCACAACAGCTCCTTGCAGCACTGCCTACCTCTGGCATCATGAACCTGCTATGTCTTCTAACTTTTTTCTTTCTCCTGGCCTCATGGAGATGTTACTCCCTCTATCCACTACAAACTCCTCCATCCTGGCTCACACCCAACATCACCATACACCCTGGACTACTCAAAAGCCTTGCACTATCTACTGAATGTTGGTGGAGAACTCTAAAAAACAGCACACCAACCACTGCTCACTCTAATGGAAAACACCACAAATTTACAACTTGCAAACAACTACCCAAATTTCTACTCATACTATTACTCTCTCTAGCAGGTGATATTGAAACTAACCCAGGTCCTCCCATTTCAGCTCTGTCCCATGCCCCTGAGAATTCCACCTTTAAATTCCAAAAAGGGCTATCTGTCGCCCGTATAAACATCCGGAGCCTGCTGCCCAAACTGGACGAACTAAGGGCATGGTGCCTTATGCATAAACCCAAAGCCATCGTTCTTACAGAAACATGGCTATCCTCTAAAACCCCTGATGCAAATATCGCCATTCAGGGATACTCCATTTTTAGGAGAGATAGGTCAAAGAGAGGAGGAGGGGTGTTATTTTATATTGCAGACACCTTACAATTTACACTGTTACATTGCCCACCAAGTCCACCCTCTTTTGAAACTCTAGTTGGCAAAATCTGCCTCCCCTTTTCTAAGCCCATCTTGCTTGCTGGCATCTACCGCCCCCCTAAAGCCCCTCTACAATCCTTGACTGATATCACCAAATTTCTTGCCTCCATTTCCTCTCTGAATGAGAAGAGTGAGCTGCTAGTTCTAGGGGATTTCAACTTCAATTGGCTTGACCCTAAAAACCACAAAATCCAGATAGAACTCAAGTCACTTAACCTATCGCAACTCATTTCCCAACCCACACGAATAAACCTGAAGTCGCATAACCATTCCTTGCTAGACTGAATTCTCTCCTCAAACCCCAGCAGAATCCAATCCTCTGGCATCCTTCCTGATATTTTCAGTGACCATGCAATAGTGTACTGTGTAAGGAAAATTAAACCGCCCCATTCAAGCCCTAAAGTTCTCCTCACTAGAACATTTAAAAACTTTAACCCACAACAGTTTCTGGATGACCTTACCAACTGCCCATGGCACAGAATCGATTTAATTCCCGACCCTGACTCTGCGCTCGACTATTTCCAATCCGAGTTCTTAAAACTCTGCGATACCCATGCTCCACTACGCAAAATAAGGGTACGGGGGGCCCACCTTCCATGGGTTACACCTGACCTTATAGCACTCTACCAGTTCAGGGATGCCTTGTGGAAAAGCTACAAAGTAACTGGCACTACCAAGGATCTCAATCACTACAGATGCCTGCGGAACGTGTGCACAAGGCAAACAAGGCATGCAAAAGCACAATATTACTCTGACAATCTCCACCAAAATACATCAAACCCAGCTAACTTCTGGAAGGTTATCAACAATATATTCCAGCCTCCTAACCATCAACAACCAAGTAATATCACTAAGGGGGATATTACTCTGACAAACCCCACTGACATTGCAAATGCATTCAATGATTACTTTGTGGGGTGTGCAACTAACTTATTAGCGAAACGCAGCACAAACCCCAAACCTGAATCTCATCCTGGGAGTACCCCTATAGTCCCACCCCCTCCCAACACTGCCCACAATTTTCAATTTAGCCCAGTATCTGAAGAGGAGATTACACAAGCGCTCCTCAAACTAAAACTAAGCAGCCAATGTGGACCCGACTTACTACAATCTAGGTTCCTACGACTTGGTGCCCCAGCCATTGCCAAACCAATTGCGTCCATAGTCAACTCTATCCTGTCTGCAGGCCATATCCCTAAGACCTGGAAAACTGCCAGAGTTGTCCCAATCTTCAAAAGTGGGGACAAAAACACTGTCTCAAACTACAGGCCAATCTCACTTCTCCCAATTCTATCCAAAGTTATGGAAAAATGTGTCTACTCCCAATTAAGCAATTTCTACACCAAGACAAATTTCCCTAGCCAATTCCAGTCTGGGTTTCGTCCCAAACACTCCACCGTAACTACCCTGCTAAAAGTTTGCAATGAAATCCAGTGCGGAATGGAACAGGGACAACTCACTGGTGCAGTATTCCTAGATTTTGCAAAGGCTTTTGACACAGTTGATCATGTTATCCTGCTTAACAAACTCCAGAGCTCTGGAATAGGGAAACATGCTTTAAACTGGTTTCAGTCCTACCTATCAGGAAGATCCCAACATGTGTCCATCTCAGGCTCTAACTCCAACCCCCTGGATATCACCTGTGGTGTCCCTCAAGGCTCTGTTCTGGGGCCCCTACTCTTCTCAGTGTTCATTAATGATCTTCCCACAGCTTGTTAGGAAGCCTCAATACACATGTATGCAGATGACACAATCCTGTATGCACACAGCCATAGCCTCTCTGACCTTCAACACATACTTCAGTCTGACTTTTTGAGACTCGAAAACTGGATTTCCCAAAACAAACTGTTTTTAAACACTGACAAGACGGTAACAATGGTATTTGGGACCAAGACTAAATTTGTAAAGCTTCCAGTGACTGAGCTCCTGATTAGAACCAACGCTAAAACCACCCTAACACCTGTCACTAGTTTTAAATACCTGGGCTTATGGTTTGACTCCCACTTAACATTCGGGATGCACATTGATACCCTGACAACCAAGACCTATGCCAAACTAGGGGTACTTTACAGGAACAAATCCTCCCTAAGTCTCCTGGTCAGAAAGCGTATTGCACAGCAGATGCTAATGCCAATTATTGACTATGGAGACATAGTATATGGCTCGGCTCCTCAAACCCACCTTAGCAAACTTGACACCCTCTACAATTCAATTTGTCGTTTTGTTCTCCAATGCAACTACAACACACATCACTGCGAAATGCTCAAAGAACTAGATTGGTCATCACTAGAGTCTAGGCGCAAAGTTCACCTTTCCTGTCTCACCCTCAAATACTTTCTGGGCAAGCTACCCAGCTACCTGAACAAGCCCCTACCACATGCAGTACTTATCACCTGAGATCAGACTCCAGAAGACTATTCATGGTCCCAAGACTCAACAAAGTATCCGGACGTTCCTCCTTCTCCTTCCGTGCACCCCACAACTGGAACAACCTACCAGAGACTCTCATATCCACCACCAGCTTAAGTTCTTTCAAATCTAAGGCTGTCTCACACTTTAATCTGGTCTGTAACTGTTTCATACGCTCATAATATATATTTTCTTTAACTGTGCATGGAATGTCTTGTATATAATGTATACCTTGTTCATTTATGTAACTGTATTTGTAACCATGTATTATTTTGTTTTACTCTGTGCCCAGGACAAACTTGAAAACGAGAGGTAACTCTCAATGTATTACTTCCTGGTAAAATATTTTATAAATAAATGGTGATTAAGGGGTTAGGGGACATTACTTTGAATGTTTTAATTCTTGTGTCTGTTTTGCAGAAGCGGATGGGGCATGGGCAGGATGAAGAGGAGGATGGCCTTAATCGTGGCAGCCGGACATGGGTGAGTGCTATATGTATTTAATGTCTTTATTGCTGTGTATGTATTTAAAATGGGCACATTCACTACTATCCATTTGTGGATAATAGTCATTGTGCCCATTACTATACTGTATGTTAGGGGGGTATAGGTGTTGTTGGGGTCATATATATATATATATATATATATATATATATATATATATATATATATATATATATATATATATTTATTTAGTTAGTGTGGGGCTGGTGTGTATATTTTTTATTATTGTGGGTAGTGGGGGTGGGTGAAGGGGGTATTAGCCCCAACGGTGTTTTTTTAGGGCTTGCGGGTGGGTAGCGGGAGGCCTTAACCCCTTCATGACCGCTACGGTTGTGAAGGGGTTAAGTGCCCCCGCAAGCCCCCCGCACGTCCTAAACTCACACCCAGGGCCAAATACCCCCTTCACCCATCCCCGCTACCCACAATAAAGCTGGCACGGTGGGTTAACCCCTTCATTGCCTTAACGGTTAGCCGCTAAGTTAATGAAGTGGCCTTTAAATGCCTTTTTCCTGCCTCGGATGCATGCCGGGGGGGTCCGGTGCGGGTATCAGCTCCGGAGACCCCCGGCATCAATCACAGGCACGAAAAAGGGCTGATTTTTTCTAAGTGTCGCCCTTACCGATGCTTCTCCTCCAGCAAGTTGCCAACTTTAGTTGGCAGGCTGGATTGGCCATAAAATCTCCAATCTGGGGTGCCGACCAGCACCGAAAAGCTGATCGGGGCTTACTGAATTCAGCCGGGTTCAAAAAGTGCCGATAAGTGGCTTATCGGCAGCCGGCTTCCGATAACTTTTTTTTCGGAGGAAAAGTTGCAGATAATTCCCACTTATCGGCGCTTACTGAATCTGGAAGGAAAAAAATGGCTATAAAATGCCGAAAAAGCCTTATCGGGGCTTACTGCATGAGGCCCACAGTCCTTTGTTTTCATGTGTAATTTCCCACATGGGCATGCAGGGCGTACACGACATGCGCTGTATCACAGGTGCAGAGATTTTGTCATATCAGTGTTTTCCCTGTAAGGGGATGATTGCAATGATCCACCCTAATGAAACTGCTGCAGTGTCCCTAGTGGTGACACGGGGAAGTGCCTGGCTCTGGTTGAGCTGAGACACCAGATTGTGTTGGAACATGATGCACTTTGCAGGTATTCCTCTCTTACCTCCGTTATCTGTCTTGACTTTAATTAAACAGCTACCATTGCTGATACGGCCATTCCCATACTATGACTGCACACCGCACAGGCTCAATGTTAGGGATGGGAGAGAAACGATTAAATTCCATTACCCGGAATTCTGCGGATCATTTTGACAAATCTCTCCTGTCTGTCCCTGCTTGTTTCTCTCTCCCCCTCACTCCCCTCTCACTTTCTCTCCCCCACTCTCTCTGTCTCTGTCTCATCCTGTTTTCACTAAAATCATTAAACAAACAATTATGACCAATCTGACATGATTCACCTCTAGACAGATCACTGCATAATGTTTATTACGGGCTAATTACAGCAAGCACAGCGATTTCCCTTTCCGATCTAAGACTGAGCTGACGGTGGCGGCGGCGCTACATGTGCGCGCTTGCGTCCGTGCGCACTTCAAGGACTCCTACCTGATTGCCTATGGTAGTTCCTCAAGTGTGCGCAGCGCTGTGCAGTGCAGCGACATTTTGCCGACACAAGAAAAATTGAATTTCGCGCTACTGTAGCGGGACATCTGTGTCCCTTGAGCAGGTTCAGCCAATGAGGGCGAACCTGCTACGTGACTTTTTTCTCTCCTGACAAAGGATAACCTGTATCCTCGCGCTGCAATTCTGTATATACAGGCATACCCCGGTTTAAGGACACTCACTTTAAGTACCCTCACGAGTAAGGACATATCGCCCAATAGGCAAACGGCAGCTCGCGCATGCGCCAGTCAGCACGTCCTGAACAGCAATACCAGCTCCCTACCTGTACCGAAGCTGTGCGCAAGCGGGGAGACTATAGAGCCTGTTACACATGCGTTATTTACATCAGTTATGCACGTATATGACGACTGCAGGACAGAATATGCATCGATAAGTGGGGAAAAGGTAGTGCTTCACTTTAAGTACATTTTCACTTTACATACATGCTCCGGTCCCATTGCGTACGTTAATGCGGGGTATGCCTGTGTTACATACATGCTCCGCTCCCATTGCGTACGTTAATGCGGGGTATGCCTGTGTTACATACATGCTCCGGTCCCATTGCGTACGTTAATGCGGGGTATGCTTGTGTTATATAGTTACATTCTTCCGGTCCCATTGCGTACGTTAATGCGCGGTATGCCTGTGTTACATACATGCTCCGGTCCCATTGCGTACGTTAATGCGGGGTATGCCTGTGTTACATACATGCTCCGGTCCCATTGCGTACGTTAATGCGGGGTATGCTTGTGTTACATAGTTACATGCTCCGGTCCCATTGCGTACGTTAATGCGGGGTATGTCTGTGTTACATACATGGTCCGGTCCCATTGCGTACGTTAATGCGCGGTATGCCTGTGTTACATACATGCTCCGGTCCCATTGTGTATGTTAATGCGGGGTATGCCTGTGTTACGTAGTTACATACATGCTCCGGTCCCATTGCGTACGTTATTGCGGGGTATGCCTGTGTTACATACATACTCCGGTCCCATTGCGTACGTTAATGCGGGGTATGCCTGTGTTACATACATGCTCCAGTCCCATTGCGTACGTTAATGCGGGGTATGCCTGTGTTACATACATGCTCCGGTCCCATTGTGTACGTTAATGCGGGGTATGCCTGTAGTTACATAGTTACATACGTGCTCCGGTCCCATTGCGTATGTTAATGCGGTGTATGCCTGTGTTACATAGTTACATACGTGCTCCGGTCCCATTGCGTACGTTAATGCGGGGTATGCCTGTGTTACATACATACTCCGTTCCCATTGCATACGTTAATGCGGGGTATGCCTGTGTTACATACATGCTCCGGTCCCATTGCGTACGTTAATGCGGGGTATGCCTGTGTTACATACATGCTCCGGTCCCATTGCGTACAGTATGTTAATGCGGGGTATGCCTGTGTTACATACATGCTCCGGTCCCATTGCGTACGTTAATGCGGGGTATGCCTGTGTTACATACATGCTCCGGTCCCATTGCGTACGTGCTCCGGTCCCATTGCGTACGTTAATGCGGGGTATGCCTGTGTTATATACATGCTCCGGTCCCATTGCGCACGTTAATGCGGGGTATGCCTGTGTTACATACATGCTCCGGTCCCATTGCGCACGTTAATGCTGGGTATGCCTGTGTTACATACATGCTCCGGTCCGATTGCGTACGTTAATGCGGGGTATGCTTGTGTTACTTACATGCTCCGGTCCCATTGCGTACGTTAATGCGGGGTATGCCTGTGTTACATACATGCTCCGGTCCCATTGTGTACGTTAATGCGGGGTATGCCTGTGTTACATACGTGCTCCTGTCCCATTGCGTACGTTAATGCGGGGTATGCCTGTGTTACATACATGCTCCGGTCCCATTGCGTACGTTAATGCGGGGTATGCCTGTGTTACATACATGCTCCGGTCCCACTGCGTACGTTAATGCGGGGTATGTACAGCTCTCTGCATAATACATCTTTCTTTCTCTATTCAAATTGATAGCCGTTTCTGACAATTTTGCTAATTTAGACTGTTGCGGGCCCCTGGCCTTTCGTTCCTTCCGGAATAGGTGCCCAGATCCCCGTCCTAGCTGTGCTAGCACCTTTCCAAATCTTAAATCATTATAGTAGGTGGGTGACCCCCATACCCAATCTTTTCAGTTAGGCCAGGGGGGCTCAACTCTAGTCCTCAAGCCCCCCAACAAGTCAGGGTTTAAGGCGATCCCAGCTTCAGCACAGGTGGCCCAATCAGTGGCTCAGTCTTCGACTGATTGAGCCACCTGTGCTGAAGCAGGGACCAATTGAGCCACCTGTGCTGAATCAGGAATATCCTGAAAACCTGACTGGTTGGGCGTCTTGAGGACTGGAGTTGAGAAGCCCTGAGTTAGGCGACAAGGACGCAGGGCAACTTCTGTAATGAAGGAATGTGCTGCATGTGCTACTAACTCCATCACAGACACCCCCGCCTCCCCACAGCACAGACATCCCCTCCCCCACAGCACAGACACCCCGCCTCCCCACAGCACTGACACCCCCTCCCCCACAGCACAGACACCCCCTCCCCCACAGCACAGACACCCCCCATCCCCCACAGCACAGACACCCCCTCCCCCACAGCACAGACAGCCCCGCCTCCCCACAGCACTGACACCCCCTCCCCCACAGCACAGACACCCCCGCCTCCCCACAGCACAGACACCCCCTGCCCCACAGCACAGACACCCGCTCCCCCACAGCACAGACACCCCCCTCCCCCACAGCACAGACACCCCCACCTCCCCACAGCACTGACACCCCCCTCCCCCACAGCACAGACCCCCCCCCTCCCCCACAGCACAGACACCCCCGCCTCCCCAAAGCACAGACACCCCCTCCCCCACAGCACAGACACCCCCGCCTCCCCCACAGCACAGACACCCCCGCCTCCCCACAGCACAGACACCCCCGCCTCCCCACAGCACAGACACCCCCTCCCCCACAGCACAGACACCCCGCCTCCCCCACAGCACAGAAACCCCCGCCTCCCCACAGCACAGACACCCCCCTCCCCCACAGCACTGACACCCCCGCCTCCCCACAGCACAGACACCCCCCTCCCCCACAGCACAGACACCCCCGCCTCCCCACAGCACAGACACCCCTTCCCCCACAGCACAGACACCCCCCTCCCCCACAGCACAGACACCCCCCACCCCCACAGCACAGACACCCCCTCCCCCACTGCACAGACACCCCTACCCCTCTCCTCCCCCACAGCACAGACACCCACGTCTACCCCACAGCACAGACACCCCCTTCCCCTCCCCCACAGACACCCCCCACCCCCACTGCACAGACACCCACGTCTACCCCACAGCACAGACACCCCCTTCCCCTCCCCCACAGACACCCCCCACCCCCACTGCACAGACCCCCTCTCCCCTCCCCCACAGCTCAAACACCCCTCTCCCCTCCCCCACAGCACAGACACCACCCTTACCCCCACAGCACAGACACCCCTCTCCCCCTCCCCCACAGCACAGACACCCCCCTCCCCCTCCCCCACAGCACAGACACCCCCTTACCCCCACAGCACAGACACCCCTCTCCCCCTCCCCCACTGCACAGACACCCCCGCCTCCCCACAGCACAGACAACCCCCTCCCCCACAGCACAGACACCCCCTCCGCCACAGCACAGACACCCCCCACCCCCACAGCACAGACACCCCCGCTCCCCCACAGCACAGACACCCCCGCTCCCCCACAGCACAGACACGCCCCACCCCCACAGCACAGACACCCCCTCCCCCACTGCACAGACACCCCTACCCCTCTCCTCCCCCACAGCACAGACACCCACGTCTACCCCACAGCACAGACACCCCCTTCCCCTCCCCCACAGACACCCCCCACCCACACTGCACAGACCCCCTCTCCCCTCCCCCACAGCTCAAACACCCCTCTCGCCTCCCCCACAGCACAGACACCCCCATCCCCTCCCCCACAGCACAGACACCCCCCTTACCCCCACAGCACAGACACCCCTCTCCCCCTCCCCCACAGCACAGACACCCCCCTCCCCCTCCCCCACAGCACAGACACCCCCCTTACCCCCACAGCACAGACACCCCTCTCGCCCTCCCCCACTGCACAGACACCCCTCCCCACCTCACCCACAGCACAGAACAGGTTAGGTCAGGTATGTTTTTTGCTAAATACGACTAATAACAGGTTCAAAAGAAAGAAAGCACTTTTATAAAACTGGGAGCGTCCCCAGCAGCTTTGTAATATCTCATAAATTAGAGGGATGGGCACAGGTTTTACTTGGAAGGAATGGTTTGATCTTATAGTAATAATATAATATATTATTGTGACGGTTCAGGAGATTCCTTCCCCTTCATGTGTCCCTGACGTCCCACGCTTGGCTACCCTCTCTGATCCTTCCCCTGCTAGCCTCCCTTCCTTTACCCACACCTGTCCTGCTCCGGCAGCCTCTGACGCTATCCCGGCGCCAGTGCGCACTCCCCGCAAGGCTCGCGCACCCACTCGGTCCCCGGCCCCCTGCTTTAGCGTTCCCTGCTCACAGCCCCCCTCGGTCTCTACTCCTGCCCCCTTACCTCCGGCGGCTTTCCCCTCCGTTCCTCCCTCATCCTCAGCGGGTGTCCCCGCGCCGAGGCGCTCCGTGCGCCTCGTGATGCAGCCTGTGCGCGCGCACTCTAGAATTACAGAGGGCACGCGCACACGCGTCTCTTCTAGGTTTTCTCAACCTCCTGGCTCCTCCTCTCATGCCCTGCAGGAGATCTTTCTCACTGGCTCACCTGTCTCCTCCTCACCTATCCCTGCTGTCTCCCACTTCACCCTCTGCTCCTCCTCTCTCTCCTATTGGTGTTCCCTCCTTTATAACCCCTGTCTGTCCTTTCTCTCATTGCTCTGCATAGTTCTTGTTATCTCTGTGTGTGCAGTCCTATGCTTGGCTCTCCTCTGTGTTCCAGCTTTGTTCCTGCTCCTGCGTATCCCTGGATTTCCCTTGTTTGACTCCTGCTCGTCCTGGACTACTCTGCTCTCTGTTGCCCTTGAACCCTGCTTACGAACTCTACCTTGCTGACCTCTGTGACCCCTGGACTTTGGCTTACGAACTTGACGACTCTGACTTCTGGATCCCTGGACACTGGCGCACGGACACCACTACTCTTACTCTGTACTCCCAAGGCGTTGCAAGTATCGCTAACCATCTTTCAACAGGCCCGGCAAAGCCATACCACACTCCGGGAGCACCCTCACTGCTGTGAGTGCGTGGCAATACCCTTCCCACCTCAGTACTGGGGTCTGGCCAGGTCTGCGGGCATACAGGCGTGACAATTATGTGTGTGTAATATGGGTATTTCTGTCATCTGGGGAACAGCTGGGATGAACCTTTTATTACACTGTGCTCCCCCTGCTAGAAGATATGTGAACCCCTAATTAATAAATCTTATTCCCGACTCATCAAACTAATGATAAGAAACCTGTGTGACCAATCCCATGCAGTACAGTGTTCTGAGCGCGGGAGGGGGGGGGGGGGGGACACTGGAAACTGCTCTCAGTGTGTGCAGGCAGCTTGGGGGTTATAGCTGTCACTCACTGCGGGAGCTTCCAAAGTCATGCCCCACAATGCCTTGCTGCTGTAGATGCAAATCATTGTGGGCAGGGCCGCCGACAAGGGGGGGGAGCGCCAGGACAAGTGTCCCGGGCCTGGTGGCTGTGGGGACCCGGCCGACGCTAGAAGTTGGTCTCGGTCAGACAGCCTCTGGTTGCCGTCGGGCCTCGGCTCTCTCCAGCTTCTGCGGGCCTCCTGCCGGGCCGGCCTCTCCCGTGCCAGGGTCGTCTCTCCGTATGTGTGGTATGTATTTGGGGGGGGGGGGGGGGGGTAGTGTTGTATGCAGTGGCAAATTTCACTGGCTAAAATTTGGAGGCGGCAAAAATGTCCGCCCCTTTATACAGTACTTTTGCCGCGCTCTCGGGCCTGGTGGGAAGTCACTTAGCTTTTGCAGACGCCTCCTTGCTGCCGCCTTCCTTCTCCTTCTGAACCACAGCATCAAATGACGCCGCGGCAATGCGAAGTCGCGTCGTCAAATGACCTCATGACTGTAACATAAGTATTATATGTGTACAGTGGCGGCCGAGCTAAGTCTACAGCGGCCGCCACCGCAATCCCCGTCCAGACGTGGCTGGGTCCCGCCGCATGCCGCGCGTCACTGA
This sequence comes from Ascaphus truei, assembly GCF_040206685.1. Classification (NCBI taxonomy): domain Eukaryota; kingdom Metazoa; phylum Chordata; class Amphibia; order Anura; family Ascaphidae; genus Ascaphus; species Ascaphus truei. The sequence continues at coordinate 64,094,824 of NC_134492.1, read as the reverse complement.
TGCGCGGTCACGAGTGCCAGGGAGCGTGCGCGCATGGCGCGCGTGCCCAGGGTTCACCCGAAGGTGGTGGCGGGGTAAGGGGGATGTGGGAGCAGAGGGGGACCCCAGGGGACCCGGAGAAGAGGGGCAGAGCAGAGCCAGAGGTCGGGGAAGGAGGGAAAGGATGCGGGGAAGATGCGGCAAGATGCGGCTGGCGCACGGTCAAGTTCGTCGCCAAGCCGCGGGACAAGACGGGTAAACGTTAGATTAAAGCTGGTCGCAGCAGTATATAATACCTGTATACAATAGGAATGTGTAGCATGTGTATGTAGCTAGGGAAACTTGTATACATATGCCACGCCCAATAGCACTCCATTTTGACACTTATATACATATATATATTTTGTGGGGGCTCATGAGGTTTCCAAAAAGAGCTTGCTGGGGTTCTGTGTGTTGTTAACCCATTCTCAGCTGTTCCAGCTGGTGGAGGTTAGTGGCTCCTCCTTCCCAGGTGTTAAGCCCCTCCCCACTTCCCTAGTTAGTAGGTCCTTTCATTCTGCTGGATATAGACCCACTGTGGTCTTTCTCCCTCCTAATAGAGGTAAATGAGAATTTTAATCCTAATAGAGGTATATTAGTATTTTATCTGGTAGTGTTAGGACTTGCGAACAGGTGTCTGCCTTGTCTTGTCTCGCAAGCTTACAACGCTTTGGCCAAAGGGTTAAACTAAATTACCCTATTTCAAGAGAATATATAAGTATTTTACTGTGTATTTCTGTCATGTTGGATGTAGCATTGGGCTTCTCTGTTAGCGAGGGAAAGTACCTGCGCTGCCGTTACCTGAGTGGCTAACAGGAGGCCTGATCCTCCTCTGAAGGGAGCCTGGGGTGACCTTGTTCACTATAACGCAGCGCCTCCACCTGGGAAGGATTCTCACACAGTAGAATAGCCCCTCCCAAGACAATACAGCAATAAATAAACACGCTTGGTACCATAAAGGAATATTTACTGAACACATTAACACCGCTAAACAAATATGCAACACAATACACACAATATGAACCTCGGGGAGTATCCCCACACTATGTGGGGTGCGGTGGCACCTGTATCCCAAGTGTCCTTCCCCAATGTCAGCCCCCACCCAAAATTGTAGGGAGTAGCGCTACCCCTGTGGACCATTGGTGCACGTGTTGATACCTCCCTGGGCACTCCTGTACCCAGGTGTCACCGCCTGGAAATGGATCAGTCAGGTCAGTCAATGGATCAGTCACCGGTCTCACCATAAGAGTCTCTGATACATAGGCCTGGGTCTGGTCCCAAACCGCATGCCAAGCACACCGCGTGGCGTCCGTCACCAGCGTACTGACACTCTCTATACAGCTACTGGGGGCAGCTTCCCTATCTATGGGCCTTCCCTGCAGTAGCCACAACCTGTGGGGAATCGGGGCCTAGCTGGGACCTAGGGGAGATCTGGCCTAGTCCAGCGGAGCACAGCTCCCTGGACACTACCTTCTCTTCCTGCATCCCTGCTCCAACTGGCGTCTAGGCTGATTCACATCAAACCTAACTCTGCACTGCTCGTGAATGCTGCAGCCCTATTGTCTGTGCTGCACCACTTGATCTGCAGCCCTTAAGGCTGCTGGGATGTGTAGTTCCCCCACAGAGCCTCCTTCAAGATGGCCACCGCTTCTTTGGTGTGTCTGCGCTTGCGCACCGGTCTCAAATGGCCGCCGCGACCTCTGGGCTCTATACGCATGCGCAACTTGTCTTCTGCGCATGCACAGCAACAAAGATGGCAGCGTCCCGTACCGGCGTCCACCACGGAGCTCCGAAGCTCCCGCTGCGCCGGAGAAGGCCCCCGCAATGCTGCTGGCACCTAACAGTAGCCTCCCGCTTCCCCGAGCCGCATTGGAGGTTAGGGGGGAATGGGGACGCAAGGGGGACCCGGCTACATGTATATAATAAATGTATATGATATGAATATGTAGTATGCATATATAATGTGTGTGTGTATAATATAGTATTGGTATTTAATGTGTACATATAATATGGATATATGATCTGAGTATTTAACAGGTGTATATTATGTGTATGTAATATGCGTATGTATTATGCTTATCATAACTTTATTTAATATAACATTATTTCATATAGCGCTTTTCTCCCAATGGGACACAAAGCGTCACAATGACAGTATATAGCGCGCGGTACGCTGCACACAGGATTGTTACAGACACAGTCCCTGCCCGCAGAGCTTACAATCTAGTCTTTAGGTGAAAGAGGCACAGGGAGATAAAGTGACTTGCCCAAGGACACAAGGCGGAGACACCGGGGACTGAACCAGGTTCCCCCGCTGCACACTCGTGTATATACTGTAGTATGTGTATACAATATAATATGTATATGTAAGGTGTATATAATATGTATATAATGTGTGTGTGTGTGTGTGTGTGTATATATATATGTGTATATATATATATCAGTTGGTGGTTGTGACAGTAGGGGTAGCCGGCCTTTATAATAAAGTGAAGCCAGGAGGGCTGCCCCTAAAAACCGTGTGTTAAGAGCTGAGTGTCAGCTCTTGGGTCTAGTAATGTACCTTGTTATGTTTCCCTGTAACTCTGTTGCCTTTTATACTGTCCCCTGCAGGGTTATAAGCTAGGGATGCCATGTGTGGGTAGGGTCCCTGTTAGGAAATAGTTGCAGGACCAGGACTTTGGGAACAGAAGGTTAAGGGTGGCATTAAAATCTGTGTAAAGTATTGCAGACCGGAGATACCAGCAATACTGATATTTTACTCACAAATTGTGTAGGATTGGCACCTGTACCATGTGATATGTTCCATGAGTAAAAAGGATGTGACATCATCCCTTAAAGTGATGTCACATCCTTTTTACTCATGGAACATATCACATGGTGCAGGAGCCAATGGGATTGTCTTCAATCCCATTGGCTGGAATACCATGTGATATAGCCATGTGGTTTTAAGGATGTGATGTACCTCCCTTGGAGAGGTTCCTTAAACAAAAGCAAAAAAAGAGGCGGGCACATGATACAGCGTCCAATCAGATTGGAGCTGTACCATCTGACCGTAAAATGTCACAGGCCCTTTATAAGGCTTTTTCCGTCTAATTTAAGATCAAGAAGCCGACGAGACAACATCCGTTGTGGATTTAACATGGGGTTTTGGATTGAAAGAAAGAAGATTCAAGATTAAAGAAAAGAAGAAAATGATGACAGATAAAGATAGAAGACGGTGAAAAATGATCAAAGACAGAAGACTTTTTTTAACTGTTGCTGCTCTTTAAGGTGGATGGAGAAGGATTGTGGGTGATGACATCGCGGGTCGAGAGCTTCTTGATTTGCCGGGATTCGGAGGGTGAAGACTTCTAAACGTAAAATAAATATTGAATGTATGTAAATATCTTTTAAAAGTTTTTTTTTATTGTATTTATTTAGTTTTATGTTTTTGATAGCCCATAGACTGCTAAAGTATTAATCTGTGCCCCTTTAGGGTACAGATAAATACAGTGACAGGCAATGCATTTTTTGTCAAATGCTTGTCTCGAATTGATTATTTTTTCTATTTCTGTTTTGATTAAATAGTTTTGCATTTGGATGGCTTGTTTTTAGTACATTTTAGACTTGGTTAGTGGTTTAAATTAATCCATAGTTTTGTTGGCTAGTGGTTTAATTTGTTTAACTGATTTGTTGGCTAGTTGTTTAATTAATTTAATATTTTTGTTGGCTAGTGCTAGATAGATACATTTAATTCATGTGTACTATTAGGCTTTTTAGTTCTTTTATTGTTGGGATGTTTAGGTGCTTGTGTATTTCTTTTATTATTGTGTATTTTTGGATTTAATTATTTTTATTAGGTTAACCATTGAGTGCTATAGTGGCTTATCATGCCCATATTATATGGGTATGATGTACCACTGTGCCAATCAATGGGTAGAGGGTGGGTATAGTGGTCCAGGGGTGGGTGGATAGGCCTCCTGGGTTGTTAGCAGGGGAGGGTGGGTTACCCCCTTAATACCATAGTGGTTATTAATCGCTAAGGTGATTAAGGGGTTAGGTGCCATTAGATTGTATTTTTTCTAGTATTCTTTCTGGCATCGGAGAACATGAACCTGCAGTATACTGACGAGGATGACCTTCATGATGGCAGGGGTAAGTAGAAAGTTTTATTTACTTTATATATGCCGGTTGGCTAATGTTTTATTTTGAATGGGCAAATTAGCTACAGTATTATCCATATCTGCATAATAGTTATTTTGCCCATTACTGTACGTGTTGGGGGTAGAGGAGGTGGGTAGTAGGGTTGTTGTGTGTATTTTTGTATATTGTGGGTAGCGGGATTGGGTGAAGGGGGTTTTAGCCCCAAGGATGGATGTTTAGGCCTACTGAGTGGTAGCGGGAGGGGTTAACCCCTTCATTAACTTAGCGGTATTAACTGCTATGGTAATGAAGGGGTTAACTCCACCCGCAAACCCCACCTCCCCCCACAGCAAGGCCTAAACGCACACCAAGGGCAAAATACCACCTTCACCCACAACCCGCTAACCACAATAAATCGGGCACTGGTAGTTAACCCCTTCATTGCCTTAGCGGTTAGCCGCTAAGGTAATGAAGTTGTCTGTAAATGCATTTTTATTGCATGCGGTTCATGCCAGGGGTCTCTGGTGCTGATATACATGGGTATCAGTTCCGGAGACTACTGGCATCAATCCCATGCAGGAAAAATGCATTTTTTTTGTAAGTCCTCTCTCGCTGCCTCCCAGCGGCTTCTCCCCAGCCTCACGCCAACTTTTCCTGACGTGATGATTTTAGAAGAAAATCGCCATTCTAGAGCAGCGATTAACCTTCGATAAACTAATCGAGGCTACTAGAATTGCACCACTTTCAAAACCTGCCGATAAGTGGCTTATCGCCCTTCGCCCGGCAATGTGTTTTGGACGGCTACAAAATTTGTCGATTCATGCCTTTATTGCCCACTTATCGAGGCTTATCGAATAGATTGCAGTAGGCATTGTGGCCAAGAAGTGCTCAATAAGTGGCTTATCAAGGCTTCTAGAATAGGCCCCGTGGTTTGTTATGGAAGCCCAATGTAATGTATAGGAAAAACTTGCACTGTTTTTAGTTTACCTGTTCCCTTTTCCCCATAAACATGAGTCTTTGGGAGTGGGAGATTTCAGTGGGTTATTTGGGTCAAAATGTGCTTAGATTTTGTGTAGGAGTTCAGGGGACAAAGTTACCGGTGGTACCGTAATTCTCCCTGTCGTGCAGGCATGATTTACGGTTAAGCGAGGTGAATTACACCTGGGCTACACAGTGTCCCCCAGAATCCTTGTTTTCGAGCCCAAGGATCCCAGACCCGTTCCCCAAGAGATACGTGTTTATTAAAACAGTGTTTTATACACTATGTATTAAACTCTAGGCAGTCAGCCCAGGCATCTACATAGGTGCTGGGATGTCTGCATAGAGTCAGTAGGTCAAAGGGGGAGAAGTAGAAAACAGAGCAAATAGCGCACAGCCAGGGAGTCAGGTGGTAGATAAAAAGTAAATTCCATTTATTTCAGTGCATGACTGATAAAATCATCACCCCAGGGGGAAAAAAATACACAACCTCCTACGCGTTTCGGACCGGTAGGTCCTTTATCAAGGAGTATGGGATATAGAGCAAGTAGGTGTCTTATATACCCCTAACTAAATCACAATGATTAGAAGCACTCGTGAGAAATCAAACTGCCCCCTAAGCGTGCATGCACGTGACGTCACGCGAGGCGCCACCACATCAGGCACAAATGCCAGTGGGTAGATACGCCCCCCCGCTCGCTCGCGCATGCTCACCTTAGAGACGGAATAAATCAACTGAAGTCACAAGCCTGTAACTATGCGATATGTTCCGCCCCACGTGACATACCTTTAGGCCACCGATTGGCCCGAGCGCGCCGCCACTCCGCCAATAGGAAGTGAGGCTGAAATGGCAACACGCCCACCCCTCGGTCCCTTCAGGAAAGCCATGAATGAGCGTGAGTCAAACCACAATAAACAATAGTCACCCTACAAAATAAAGTTGATAGAGTACAGGAATACATATCCCTATATTTATTAGTAAACAAACAGGGTGCCTCATAAACGGGTATCCGACCCCAATTGCTCCATGTCCCAAAATTACAATATACATGAATAAAAACAAACCCCTGTCACTACATTGATACCTAAGTAACAACGGAATTAATACAAGCAGTACAACAACCACAATCATTAGAAACACATTACAATACATTTATGCATTAAAAATATAACATTCTGCTATATGTCTATGAGTGTTCATCATCAAAAGAGTGATGAAAATATGAATCAACAAAATAGCTTTCCACTAATTTCTAACAGAAATATAATAATGAATCTAATAGCCATAATATCCAATAATTTAAATGGATGTTATTAAATGGATATTAATAATATTCTGTGGTATACCCAAAGTGAATGATATGCATGATGGATATTCTACCAGTCGTCAAATTCTACTATCAGTACACAGTGCATAAAGTCTGGAAATGACCCCTACTGGGTAAAGATGAGGAAAGATCAACAATATTCAACGATTTAAAAAATGGCTCAGGTTCCACTCTATGTTTAGACCGTAGGGGGTTCTGGTTTGTAGCATAAAAATCCAATATGCCTCCCTGCGGTCCAGCATATTGAGTATGTCGCCACTTCTCTCAGTAGCAAACACTTTTTCAATTCCTCTCACCATTAATCCTTTAACCCCCCCTTTATCACATTGTGAAAAGTGCTTCGAGACTGGATGTGAACAGACACAAAGGGGGAGAAGGGAAGTCCAAGGTGTCAGGACAGCTGGCAGGTGGGGAAGGGCAGAGGAACATGTCTGTGGCTGGGCTCCAAGCGGGGGAGACCCGTTGTAGTGGGCAGACATTGTGGCGCCTGCCCAGCGGGCAGCATTGGGCTGACATTGAAAAGTCATTGCCAAGACGGAGCTCGTAGGCGCGATTTCCATTGAGCAGGTCATATTTCCTGCTTTGCCGGCATCCTGAATCTAGGCACACCCCATCCTCTGATTGGATAGAGCAGAGTGAGCCCCAGGCTCGTGATTGGTAGTTGCGGACAAACCCCCTCTCTGATTGGTCGCCAGTCTGACTTCCATAAGGAAGATAGCCCAGCGGGGTCTATGTAAGAAGACTGCCCGATTAGAGAACCAGATGATCTGTGGCTTGAATTGGTGAGGCAAAGGCGGGCTTCTGAAAGTTGCTCTGTTGCGAATAGCAGAGCAACCGGCTTCATTTTTGGAGCTGGGAAACACTGCCTAGCTGAAACTATGTCAGAGGCGAGGACCAAGTTCTCAGACTAGAACGTAGCGGTCGTGGTTGGGTATTCTCCCCGAAAAGTGTACCACGGAGCTCTGGACTAGGTCCCGGTCAGGGTAAGCCTTCCTAAGTGGGCGCCCTGCACCTATTTGAGTCTAGATTTCGACTCCAGACCCCCAGTAAGTGTGTGTTTTGTCTGTATTTTGTATATCAATTGTGTGTACGCGAGTTTCACCCGAATAAACCTCATTTTATTCCACTACCTTGTTTTGCCTAGTGAATGATCCCAGAAGGTTAAAAGTGTTAAAAGTGCTGGTGTCCCGTGACAGTGGTACCTAGTAAATACAGGACCTAGTTACTGCACTTAGCGCATGCGTTCCTGCTATCAGGGAATCAGGGGGTTACCCATACAAGAGCCAGGCTGACCCAAAATGTATTCTGGTCGGGGGTGTCAAGGGAGGCATCGGCGTTCTGCCATACCTATGATACCTTCCAGTGAGGCAATCGAGCAAAGGCCCCCATTGTCACATCCGCAGCTACTCCGGTCACGGACCGCCCCACTGACGCGTCACACGGCGTTCCTATGCGCACACGCACGGCTAGTGCAGTACACGCACGCTCAGTGAGAAGCTGCCAGCACCTCCCACTGGGAGGGAACTCGGCCGTCCACCCGCGTGACGTCAGCGCTCTGCGACGCGCATCGCGCACGCGCGCGGGTTGCTCGGCAACCAAGGCAATCACCAGGAAAGCATGACCTGCAGGCTGTTTCTAATTACTGCTGCTCGGACACCATTGGAGGACCGGATCACACCCCTGCAATGTAATTGGATCCTCCCTGCATATACTGCACCGACACACTTTATTCGAGCAAATACCCAGTATGTACCTGGCAGATGCCTGGAATGCGCCGCTCCTCACCTCTGACAAGCCCCGTTGCGTTTGCCTTCCCAGCCTGGGTTCATGCCTGGCTGACAGGCGGTTGATCTGTTAAATGATAATGATTAGGATTTAATAGGCTGCAATGCTTCGCGTGTCTACCAGATGGCATAAATTCATGAATTGTAATGCAGTATATATATATATACTGTGCAGTATTGCAGTCAGCGGGAATAAAATGCTTCAATCCCTGCCTGAAAATACCTCAATGCACTCGGGCAGAAAACAGTCACAAACCTCAATACACCCGGGTATACCCGAATTCGTGGGACTAGCCGAGCTCGAATAAAGTGTGTCGCCAGTGTATACCTGCTCCTGTCTGGCATTCCTTGCTGAGCATAAACTCCTGTTTATGCATTGTGCTCACCGCTGCTGTTTTGTGTTGCTTGAACTTTGCTTGGCCTGACCTGTCTGTTTCCTGATACTTGAACCTGGCTGTTCTATTGGACTCCTACCTTCTCCAGCACTTTGAACCCGGCTTCGCTCTCGACCATTCTACCTTCTATTACCCTGGACCTTGGCTACGGAAATCTACTATCCTCTACTCTCCAATCCCGGATCACGGCAAGTACCCTGACTACCCTGACCACTCCAACCCTACGACGCGGTACGACTTGGACTACGCATTCCGGACAGGACTGCATGGTTGTGGGTCGGTGCCTTTCTATCCCCACCTCAGCCCCGCGGTCTTCCGTCCTGTTTGTGGTGAGCGCAGCGTGACACCCATGAAGCTTCTCCCAATTATTGGGGAACCCTTCCAGCGGGTGGCGGTAGATATCATCGGACCCCTGATGATCCCAAGTAGGTCAGGGAAAAGTTATATTTTAACAGTTGTGGACTTTGTGACCCAGTACAAAGAGGCAGTGGCTCTTTCCTCCATTGACAACCAGAACGTGGCCGAGGCGCTCATATATTTTTTACTAGGGTAGGTTACCCTAGTGAGATCCTGACTGAGCAGGGAGCACAGTTCCTGAGGGAGCTGCTCCAAAGTCTCTGGGCTGCGTGCTGGGTCACCCCTCCCTGCTCGACCCCCTACACCCTCAAACCAATGGATTTTGTGAGTGGTTCAATGCTGCAGGCATTTGTGGAGGCCTGTGGAGGGGACTTGGAAGCATACCTGCAGCATCTTCTGTTCACATACAGCGAGGTGCCACAGGAGTCTACTGTACCTCTACCGGCTTTTCAAGCTTCTATACGGGCGCCAGGTCCGTGGACCACTCTGATAAGATTAGCGCAAGCTAACCTCAAGGGAACTCAGATGAGGCAAAAGCACTGGCATGATAGAAATGCCAGTAGTAGAAAGTTCATTCTGGGGTAGCAGGTGCTTGTTCTAAATCCAACTTGCCAGAATAAGCTCCTGGCTGCCTGGTCTGGCCCGTACCCGGTAATCCGACGAGTGAACAAGTCAAATTACGTGGTAGCTCTAGATCAGGAGTTAGGTAGACACTGGAGCTACCACATCAACATGCTAAAAGAAAACCATGCGAGTGGGGTCGGTGGTGAAGGTGGTGTGTTGCCCACCATCGGGAGACACGGCGAGCAGAGCTCTGCCCAATCTCCTAAGGAAAACTAGGCAGGGAGGCTCTGTAAAAGACATAGGGATCGGTCCCAGCTTGTGGCTTCCCAACGAAAGCAGCTGCGAGAGTTGTTAGGAAGGTATGGGAGTCTGGTCACGGACAAGCTGGGATGAACACACCTCACTGATCATCCGGTCAACCCTGGTGATCAGAGGCTCCTCCATAAGTCAACATACCGAGTGTCTGTGGAAGTAAAGCAGAGCATGGAGAAGGAGATTGCAGAGATGTTTGAGATGGGAGTGATTTCCAGGTCACAGAGTCCCTGGGCCTCACCAGTGGTCCTTGTCCCCAAAAAGGACAGAACCACCCGGTTCTGCATGTACTACCAGCAGTTAAATGCCCAGACCATGTCAGTTGCTTATCCCATGCCTCGGATGGATGAGCTGTTCGAGGCACGGGAGAAGTCTGTCTTCATCACCCCAAGTGGCTTGTACAAATTTTTAGTCATGCCCTTCGGGATGAAGACAATGCCGGCTACCTTCCAGAGTCTGGTCAATCGCCTGCTGGAGGGTATGCAGGGGTATGCCCAGGGGTACTTAAACAGCCTAGCGGTCTTTAGTAATTCCTAAGTATAGTCATGCGTGGTGCTATAGACTGTTAACAGAACAATATGTATAGGTAATGAAGATTATTCCGGTGTGATGCCTGGAGTATATATCTTGAAAGGAGGTAGGGTACTGGGTGTGGTATCCTGGATGGGTAATGCCTTGTCTTTTTTTCTAACCATGACCATTAAATAATTTTATGGATAACGCACTTTCCGCCTAATTTTTTGGACATTTCCGGTTGTGTTCTGCCACTTCCTTTTCCTATTTGCATTTAGTAATTTGTAGGCTAACCATCTTACCCATGTAGCGGTGGTCCCAGCCCACATTCAGGAGGCCGGACTATCGCTAAAGCCGGCTAAGTGCCAAATAGGGATGGCAGAGGTTGTATACCTCAGGCACAGGGTAGGCATGGGGCATATAAAGCCTGGTTCCACCAAGGTGAAAGCCATTGTGGGGTGGTTGGTTTCAAAGACCAAGAAACAGGTGCTAGCTTGTCTGGGGACCGCAGGGTATTACCGCAAGTTTGTACCACACTACAGTGCCCTTGCCAAACCCTTGACTAACCTGACTAAAATGAGGCTCCCTCGCATGGTAACCTGGTCACTGGATTCTGAGGGTGCTTTCTCAGCTCTCAAGTCTGCCCTGGCAAGCGCTCTGATTTTGGCAGCTCCTGACTATGACAAACGGTTCCTGATTCAAACTGATGCCTCTATCTTTGGTATCGGTGAAGTGCTGAGTCAGGTGGGTGCTGAAGGGGTTGAACACCCAATCGTGTACCTGAGCTGCAAGCTATTACATCCGGAGGCTGCTTATGCTACGGTTGAGAGTGCTTGGCCATAGTAGGAGCCCTCCGGAAACTCCAACTGTATTTATATGGCTGCCCTTTAACGGTCATTATGGACCACAATCCCCTGAGCTGGTTGCAGTGGGTGTGACGGTCGTGAGGATTTGGCCCGGGATTAAAAGGGTTACACCCCAATTGGCCACCCTCTAACCTCACCAGGGAGACAAGGGGTTAACTGGGCTGAGGCCCAGACGTGTGATTTAACCCTTGTCATCACCTGAAAATGTATATTCCCTGTTCCCCCATGTTTTATTGTTAATCAGTGTCTGCATCACACACACACTGGGATCCATATAATAGTGGTACTGCTGCGGCCAAGTTTATTCGAGCATTTGCCCGTTCTTGGCCGCAGCAGTAGCCTGGCGCGCGCCCGAGAGTGACGGGCGCGCGCCGAAGCAGCGGAAGAGCGCCCTCCGATCGGGGCGCTCTCCCTACCGCTGCCGGGTCCGCTGGGTCCCCCGGAACCCCCTGCCGCTGTCCCGCGATCGCGGGACACCAGGGCTCCCTCGGGGAGCCCCTGGACGCGCGTGCAGGGGGCGAACGCTCCCGAAGACGCGTGACCGCGCGTCTATGACGCGCGGCACGCCGAGGGGCGGCCACTAGCAAGCCGGGAAATCTCCCGGCTTGCGGTACCGGCCACACTTTAATAAAGTGTGTCGGTAGTGTATAGTGATTATAGCCCTTTGTGTAACTTTCCCGCCTTTTCAGGCACCATTTTGCAGGTTCCCATAGGCCGCCATTAGGGCTCAATGCTTTCTAATGGTGAATCTTGCTGTGGAGTCCTGTTCCTGAGAAGACCAGCAGATGGCGTCCGAGAGGGAGAGCGGCGGTTTCCCATTGAAAGTCAATGGGCTCATTGACTTCAATGGAGAAATCCTCGAGAGAACTTTCCAGGAAGAAGTTGGCAGCCGTCCAAACCGCTTAACCGCAATGCGGATACATTTTCAATAGGAGAGCTTTGATCACTTACAAGTCAAGTTCAATGACAAGTGGCGTGGGAATAAACAGTTCTAGGGCACCTAGGGATAAAATTCTTTCTGTCCCTAGTTCCTAGACCTCCCTCCACTCGACCACAACCGGGTCCCCGTATCCTGGACCCCCGATAAGGGTCGAACCGAGAAGAGCGGGCTGCGCCATAGGTTCCAATGGCGGCGGCAGAAACAGCTCGAGAAAACGACTAAGTGTGAAAAGCTGAATTTTGGTATTCCATAGCTCCGGTTCCGGAGGGCCCAGCGGATCGGGGTTTGGGGTGTCTGTAGCCACTGCTCCGGCATAACTGTAGAACCATCCTTGACCCGCTTGGACCAACTCGACAGAGTATGGACCCCCTTGAAGGTTCGGGACTTTTCCCATAGACTCCAATGGCGGGCAAAACCCATTGACCGGCTACGGCGGAAAACTCCCATTGACTTCAACGGCGGCATCGCCCCGTTGAAATTCTAAGGCGGGGATTCCCATAGCAGCCAACGGCGGCAGTTTGCCATTGAAAGTCTATGGCGGCGAGGCCCGTTGGTTTCAATGGGGATTTAGTGAAAAACCGTGATTTAATTTACAGCGGAGATTTGTGTATTAAAATGTAAAACGGTTTTAAGTGTATTTGTGTATCTCCGGTTTCCCAGGTCGTAGCAGGTCGCAAATTGGACCATAGGGTGTCCCAGTTCCGGCATTGAGAACTGGGAAGTTTGGACCTGCTGGACCCCAAGCAACCGGATATTTTAATATGTTCATGTTTTATCCAACATACTGTGTTTCAAGGTATGGGTAAAACCCAGAGTAAATTCCTTTGCATACCAGGGTAGCATATGGCCTGAAAGGCGACCCAATGTCTAGGACTTAAGTATGTTTCAAAGGATTTTGTCACCTCTACTGTTTGCATGAGGGTGGAGACTACTCAAACCACAGCAGTCTTCAAGTGTTCCAGTTCACACCTCACAACAAAGAATTTCCTGCCAGGTACTCAGTTTGGTAGACTAGCTGGCATTCCTGAGGTAGAGGATGGGTTATAGAAATGAGACCCCAGAGCTCTACTGCGCATGTCCCAACAAGCAGGGGGGCATGGATCAAAATGTGTTCCCAGGTTAGTGAGTGGCTGGAGGTAATTGAAAACCAATCACCTGTACTTAAGATTAAAGATAGGACCACAAAAGGTATATAATCTGTGGTCAACCCTTTATCCAGTTGTTCAGTCTGTTCTATACCATCTTGATTGCTGAGAGAAACGCTATGCACTGTCTTCCTGCCAGAGGTCTTTTCATGTCTTTGGTGTCTTGATGACTATGAAGAGTGCTGTATGAACTGCCAGTCCAGATATGACTGCTTCATCATTTCCATTTTAAGTAAGTGTCTATATTTTGCCTGTTATTTGTACATTATTGTGTGTTCACCTTTATCAAGGAATAAATTATATTTTATCATATCTAAGTCTCGTCCCAGTTCAGACCCAGGTATATATATATATTTATATATATTTTGTGTAAATTGCAGCCTGCCATAAAGTCACCGTGACAGTGGGTCTCAGGGGATAATGCCAAGCTGCTGCGGTGGAGTCTGACCATACAGGAATATGACTTCACCATACAGGATAAGAAGGAGATGAGCATGACAATGCCAATGGACTTTCTCGGCAGGACAATCTGGGGCAGGCTAAGCTCTTACCTTCAAGTGTCATGCTTGGGGATCAACCGGTTGGGCTTGCTATCCCAGAGCTCTGCACTTAAAGGGTGGAGTTGTGATGGTAGCAGTAAATGGGACTGCTTTTAATAAAGGTCAAGCCCGCCATTACCCCTTCCTGTCAATATTACATTTGTATTATGTTATACTGTACAGTATATATCTGTAGTGTAAGCTTGGTTCCAGCTCTTCAGGGACCAGGTTAATGTTATGTTCAGGAGAAATGTTTCAAAGTGTTGACCTTTCCATGTAACATTCTTCATGTAACTCTTTTGTTGTTGCATTTCTACCCACCAATCAGGGGCTTGGTCATATTGAAAACACCTGGTCTCAACTCCTTTTTTATGTAACCATGTTATGCCATGGGGTGTTAAAGGTAGTGAGGGAGGCCCCTAGTTAGCTGGGCGTTGCTGTTAGCTTTAGCTTTCCGCTTTAGCTCAAGATCGATGTTCCAGTGGGGATTCCAGCTGCAGTGTCAACTCCAGTGTTGGTGCCAGGCTTTGAGTCTTGTTCCAGAGGACACAGCATGGAAGAAATAACAGGGGAAATCTCTTTTGAGAGGTCCCTGCGCTTTGGGTTATAGAGTAACCCCAGTCTCCCAGTTGTAAGTGTGCGTTGTTTTACTGTGAATTGTTGTGGATACTTTTTTCCAATAAATTCATTTTTGTTACGCTGTGTTTCTGTCCAGCAAATTGATCCCTGGTGTGATAGTCCAGGTCTCCCGTGACAGAGGTCCTTAGCTGCCTTACATCATATTACAATATCGTATTACATTGTCATAATATATGATATTATGTTACATTGCATTATGTCGTCTTATTTCATATCATTGCAAGGATCCGCGCTGCGGGTATACCCGCGTCCAGCGCCTCCTTACCTTTTTCACAGGCCGTTCAGGCTCCCTGGCGGTGTTCCCCGCTGCTGGCTGCTGTCCCCGCACCTCCAGGCCACGCGCGTCATCCCTACGGGCGCGCGCGGACCCAAGTCGCCATTAGTTGGAGCCGGGCGCCTGACTCCGCCTACGCTGACGCGGTGCGCGCACCTTGCGTGTCTCCGCCCCTGCCCTGTCAGCTCCGCCTCCCACGTTCCTCTTCCTTACCTGACCCTTCCCCGGTCCGTCCCTCCTGCTCCTCCCCTTCTTCCGTCTACTCCCAAACCCTCCGGTACGGCACTCCCATTCTCCGCCCCCTCTGACGCGGCGCACATACCTTACACGCTCCTTCCCCATCAGCTTTGCCTCTTAGGTTCTCCTTCCCTTTCTGTCCCTTCCCTTGTCCGTCCCTCCCCTTACTCTGACCACTCCCCAGGCCTCTAGCAATTCTCCTCTATCTGGGTCTTACCTAGGTCACTTGTCTGTTCCTCCCCTCACTCCCATTGGTCTCAAACTTTCACACTCTGCTCTCCTATCAGGTATTTCTTCGGGCCGCTTCTCCGTCACTCCCCTTTCCCTGATTGGTCCCAGCCCCCTATATAATCCCCCTTTACCATTTCCTCTTTGCTCTGCGTAGCTTCTGTACCTTGGTGCTGTCTGCTGTTGCCTGGCCTCTCTTGTCTTTCAGTGCTTGCTCCTGTCCCTGGAAATTCTGCTGACCTCCCTGGATTTGACCTTTTGCTTTGGACTCTACTACGCTGCTCTCTGGAACCCTTTTGACTTTCTATGCTGCAGACTTCCACAACCCTTGGACACGGCACACAAACAATCTACTTCGCTGCTCTCTCCACTCCCACGACCCAGGCTTACGGACAATCGACTACGCTGCCCTCTCCAACCTTCGACCCTTGGCTTACGAACTTTACCCTTCTACGCCGGAGCTGTCAAGTACGGTATCATTTACATTCTTGTTACCCGGACTACCTACGCTACTACCACACTCCGGCCGTGCCCCGTTTACTGTTAGGTGTGTGGTTTTACTCCTTTCCACCTGTCCTGGGGTCTCGTCTGGCTTGTGGGCAGGCCGAGCGGTACAATCATATATTGTCTACAGGACGCGCGTTTGCGTACATCTTCCTCCTCTCCGCATACATCTAGTGCCAGAATGAGCTGCGTTTGTTACACACAATTACACTCCAGTCTGGACCCAATGATAATTGCATGGCAGCGCTGTGACGGGTCCCTCCCAGGCCCCAGGCTGCATCAGTCTATACATGGCTTTGCCTGTCAGTGTATATAAGGAGAGTGTTCCCAGAAACAGCTCAGAGAACTGTATTCATCCCACCTGTGTGAGCTGCACATCCACCTGTCCCTCCGCTCTAATCGCAAGGTAAGGACTGTCCCATATCTGCGTCGTCCTTACAGATCCCCGGGCAGGTTATGTATCCGTCATTGTGGTGCAAACAACAACAAAATAACAGGTTTCTCATCCCCATGGATTTTTTTTGTACTATTTTTACGCCCGTTTTGCAGCCAGGAGACTTTGATAATTAACGCCGGACTTTCTTATTGAAATAGTTATGGTCAAAAATGTATCTGTAGGTAACACTACAACAGGGGTGCTCAACTTCAGTCCTCAAGGGCCACCAACAGGTACAGGATGTCCCTGCTTCAGCACAGGTGGCTCAGTTATTTTTGATTGACCCACCTGTGCTGAAGCAGGGATATCCTTAATAAGAGACCTGGAGTTGAGCACCCCTGCTCTACAACCTCTCCGCCTGGGCGGGGGGCACAGCCGGGTTTGGGTCTCTAGTTTTTTGCCCCACAGTTGTAGCCCTGAGACTTTGTTGCAATGTGCCAGGGCCGCCTGGCTTGTTAAGGTATAGATGGGTACTGAGCCTCTCCCTGTGTGTATGATTTAGTCCATTGCTGGGTTATCCTGGACAGAACATGACAGTGCAAAGTGACAATGAATTAACTGCATGATCCGGGGCTTAATAATTAGGGGTTCATGCAATATGCTCCGTGTGTTTTTTAAGAAATCAGCTCCTTAGTATTAGATACTTACTAAGTTTTCATTTTTTAAATTCAACTCTTAATGCCATTATTAATGAGTGTTAATACTCTGAGCATCCTCTGATTCCTATAGCAGGTTTTCCTGTTTGTGATCATCTGTTGCCAATGTTCCCAGCAGTATGAGCTGCAAACTGTAACAATAGACAATGTTACCTTAGTAATATTAGGATGCATTGTAGCTGCTGAGTGACACTGACTGAAGGATTGGTTTGAAACTGAAAAGCAGCCATTTAGTGATACTGGATCTTTATCGATCGATCACGGGAGAACGAATTGATCTGCAGCTCAAGGTAATCAAAGGCAGCCTAAATTTAAATAAATTTTAGACTGCATTTTTAAAAGGGTCACATCAGTATAACATGTGTCTTACAACGGTAATCAAAGGCGGCCTATATTAACCCACATTTTTTAACAATGTTTAAGCAACGCTTGGACGGCCTCTTAAAGGGCTTAATGTTCTCTATTTACATCTCAATAGAAGAGTGTGAGGCTCAGGGAGCCACGCCGCCTCAGCGCGCTCAACACTCACCTTCACCGCCGCGGGCTCCTCCGCGCCGCTCGCTCCCGCCTCTTCCCATGCCGGGCGACCGCCGCTGCACTAGCGCGCATGCCTGCGCGCTCTAGCCCTGAAGACTTGCCTTCCTACTCTTACAGGTTCTCCTTGCACCTGCACTCTGCCTACCACATCCCCTGTGGACACACCCCCACGTTGCAGGTTTCTCATTGGACGCTCTCACCTACATTTGCTCAGCTGTGCCACTGGCACTTTGGCTGAGCATAGTACCAGTTGCGCCGTGTTTACCTATCCTTGCCTCTACAGTCTTGCCTTGCCTTGCTGACCCTTGCTCTGTGCACGGACATGGGTGGCGTTATATCTATTTCCCACCTCAGCACCGCTGGTTCGCCTTGTTTGTGGTGAGCACACCCTGACAGAGCATCGATCGCTGCTGATGTTACATTCTGTTGCTTCCCTCTAAATATAAACTTTGTTATTAAAGAAAGCCCAAACCCCTCTCACCCTCCTGTCACGGGAGACCACCTTTTTACTGGGATCATTGATTGAGCAAAACAAGATAAGTGAAATAAATCATGAACGTATTCACATGAAAAGGCATACCCACAATGTTACACAAACTACATAAGAAGGGCACACTTACTTGGGACCTGGCAAGAAAACTAGACTTTCCTAACTAAAACAGACGTATAACAAGAATCTTTAGTTGACCGGGACTTAGCCCAAAAGTTCCTGGAACTCAAATCGGCATGAAGTTCCTGACGCCACCGCTGGATCTGCTCCGGAGCACTTGAAATCGCTTCACCGGGAGTTAGCTCCAAACGTCCTGGAACTAAAATCGACTTGTAATCCCAGCCGCGACCACTAGGTTAAATTCTCAGAACTTGGGCGCAAAAAGCGGAACTAAAAATATTTCACCTCGGATTTCTGAAGCCAGTATCTTCGCTATTTGTGTCAGAACATCTTTTTGGACATTCAAATTTGCTGCTGCTGTTCTGGCCCTTAGAATCTGCTGTCAGGATTGGCTGAGGGATTCTTATAGTATTTCTCAGTTCATTCATGAAATACTACAGCCAATCCGAGCGTGGGAACATTCTTACCAGCCAATTAGAGCGCTGCCAGCCTACTGAAGCTGGGCAAGCATGGATTCAGAATCAGCCAAGGGTTTGGCACCTCTGCCACTTCGTATTCAGAAGCCACCTACTGATTTGGACTCAATGTGTGAGTTGGGGCAAATGGTGGTCCGATGACTTCCATTCACCCCAGGACGTGAGTACTTGAGCCGAACTCCGGTACCCAAAGGGCTTCCACACCTGGCAACCTCTGAGGCTTTCATGTCCTGAGTCTGAGTCTAACGCGTAGCTCACCACAAACGAGGCACGACGCGGGTCTGAGGTAGGGATTGGTATAGAACGCCGACCACAACCGCGAGGGCGCGTCTAGAGTGTAGGATAGTCTTGCAGGCCGGATCAGGGTAGTAGAGGACAGCGTAAACGTGATACTTGCCGGGGCTAGGAGTGTAGCGTAGTGGATCGTTGGGTTACGAAGCTGGGGTCAGGATTGGAGAGAGTAGCGTTGTCGTAGAGCCTAAGCCAGGGTCAGTGCAGGAGAGAGCAGCGTCGTCGTATACAAAGCCTGGTCGGTGCAGGAGAATAACACAAGGTCCAAGGTTCCAGGCAAGGTCAGGCAGCAAGGTAAGGCAGACAGGCACAGAGTAGCGAGGGTAAGTGTCACACACAGAAGTTATGTTCGGCGAGGTATGGGAGCACAGAGAGCATATTTAAAGGGCTTCCCACCAATGGGAGATATCCAGTAAGTAGGGCTGCGGTTCCTGATAAGTTGCTGGATCGTGCAGGTGCGTCCTATTGCACAGCCAATTGAGACCGCATCAGAGAGTGCGCGCATGCTGCGCGCAACCCGCGCATCACGCGGGTGACCCGGTCGCACGCCGTCTTGGCACGCCACGACATCTGCGCAAGTACGGGGGCGGAGACCTGAGGCAGGGCCTACGGGAACAGAGGAGGAGCGCGGAGCGCGGAGCACAGTTGCGCTGTATAGCTCTGACGTCAGGACGGGGCGGGAATGAGAGGCATTAACCGCAGACAGACGGGGAGACCGCGCACTGTGAATGCGTCGCACGTCAATGCCAGAGGACCAGGAGCGCGCCCTGTTAGCCTCTCTTGAGTGCCATACGAACTAGATGAGCGAGAAAGGGTTAAGGGGACAGAAGCACCAGAACGGCGAATGCTCACACTGAGGAGTCTTATTGGCACCAAGCTTGGTAGCCAAATGGTCTCTCAGAACTTTGGATCTGAAAGTTCCAGCTCATTGTGACGTTCGTGAGGATTTGGCCCAGGATTAAAGGGGTTACACCCCAATTGGCCACCCTCTAACCTCACCAGGGAGACAAGGGGTTAACTGGGCTGAGGTCCAGAAATGTGATTTAACCCTTGTTATAACATGAAAATGTATATTCCCCTGTGTAACTGTATTGTGTTATGCTGGTGTTTGCACTCACACATACACTAGGGTTGCTGTGGCAGGGAAAGGGTTAATGTTAAAATAGTGATTATAGCCCGTTGTTCCCTTTTTCCCACCTTTTCATGCTCCATTTTTCAGCCGTCTAAATGTATATTCCCCTGTTCCCCATGTTTTATTGTTATATCAGTGTCTGCAACACACACACTGGAGCTTAAGGGGTTAATATTATATGCAGTACTGAATAACAGGAGCCGTTTCATGAAAACTGGTAATTTGGGAACGGAGTAAGCCAGCACCCTGATTCTTGGTGGGTAGCCTCAGGGAAACTCCCCAAGAACACACCTATTAAAAATATAACTTTGTCATAAGGGAAACATATATTTTTGATAAAGTGCCTTTCTGTTTCAGTTTAAAAAAAAAAATGTGTACAGGCAGGATGCTAGGGTCTCTGCCTGCCCTTTGTAATGCATGAGGAACAAATGTTATGCATACCAGACCAAATGTTTTTGACACCTATGAGCTGGGTCACTTGCCAAGAAGGACAGCTTGCTAGAATTTACATAGCCCTGATCAAAGGCTAATTATCTAATTGTTTATGCGGGACCCAGGAACTGAGTGGGTTGTGAGCGTTAAAACTCCCAAGTACAAACCAAGGTATCCCCCCCCCCCGGGGTCCCTGCTTCAAAGGATTTATTGATGGGGGCAAGGGGGGGGGCTACCCAAGGAGAAAATCAGAATGAGTGACCTTATTAAATATAAGAATATTATGAGATGTCCTTGGCTGAACATGCTAAGAGTTACATATGTGTATTCGTGAGACCAAGCCCCACCTGGTGAGTCTAAACACTTGATATCTACCAGCTACTACGAGCCAGATATTAATATCTCCCTTAAGTTTAATATTACACTGTAATGTTTAGTCTCTGTGGGAGCGTCAGGCATGACGGAATGTATTAATATGTCTCACATGCCAGTAAGTATCACTGAACTAAAGTTATGAAGTTATGAAGGTATTTACCGTATATATGGAATCTTGGTCCTATTCTGTTATGGTAAATAAGCAGGAAGAACATCCTGCTGGAATTTACAAAAGCCTGGTGATCAAAGGCTAAATTGCCTAATTGTTTATGCTTGGCCCAGGGACCAAAGGAACTGACCAGTTTAAGTGTGATATTTCACACTAAACACTGGAAGTCCAAAATCAGCTTCAAAGAGCTTCAAAAGGACTTTTGCTAGATGGCTCGGCGCCGTGAATGGGAGAGAAGGGTTAAAATGATATATAAGTCAGAGTTCCCCCTTACTCATGGTCTTCTGATATCATCTGAATTGCTACCTGACTGCTGAGATAAATGCTATGCAATGTCTTGGGATGATTGCTGTATGAACTGCCAGTCCAGCTGGGACTGGTTCATCATTCCCATCTTTAAGTAAGTGTCCATATTTTGCCTGTTATTTGTACATTTTTGTGTGTTCACCTTTATCAAGGAATAAATTATATTTTATCATATCTAAGTCTCGTCCCAGTTCAGACCCAGGTATATATATATTTATATATATTTTGTGTAAATTACAGCCTGTCATAAGCTATCGTCACACTCATACTACTGTGCACAAGCATATACGTTTTAAAACACCCTGTTTAATAAAAATATACACTCTAAACTTTCTAAGTCTCTTGGTTATGGGGAATAGAATACGAAATTGCACTTTTATTCCTACGAGCCATATTCCCCACACACGTATGAAAATAGACTTATAAAAATAGTATACCTCAATACCGTATATATGGTTACAGTACTCCAGAAACCCAACATAGGTTCTGGATGACCTGGGCATTACCTTAGGGACCCCTTGACATGTTCAGGGACACCTCACATCCCCATGCCCCATTTACCTTTCTGGTCTGTGCTGAAGCAGGGAAGCCTGGCGGTGAGTCGCCTAACTGATTCCTGGGTACATTTTTTGGGTATCCAGCAACTCTGGGCCCCGACTAGCTAGGCACATTCTGACAAGACTTTCTCCGCAAAATCGCCCTTGAAACTTATTGCCCAGCAATCTCTGCTCGCTGGCACAGCTGGAAAGGTAAAAACACAGACATTCTTTATTGTCGCATAATTTACAGACATGCATTTACAATCACTGACTCAAGAGCTGACACTCCCGCACCCCAATACATGGATCAGAGGTAACCAAATGGCCTGAAACCTTTATTGTGAGTCTGGTTACCCCCTCACTGTCACACCTCCTCAACCTGTATACTACAGCATGGCGTCTGTCACTAGACAAGGAAGTTTTGAACAATACAGCTCCCGTGCCCAGGACTTTCACAAGAACCTGATGGATGTTGGGATTTCTATGAGCCGATACTTGCAGCTCTCCATACTGTAGGTGGCATCATATGTTTAATTCCTTAGTGTTTTCCTCATAAAACCCGGTGAGGTTTGGAAAGCTGTGCCCATGAAAATGTAATCTATGTGGAAATCTGATTTTGATCCGCTCTTAGTAGTATCTCCATTTATATATATATGTCCCCTCAAACTTACCTTCAAATAAATTAGGGAGAGATGCTGAAAAAGCAATATATGCTAAGGACTATGCAAAGTATATTTAAATGACTGTCACTGTCACAGGAGACCATGCAATGTACACCATTTTACCAGGATCATGCATTAAGCAAATCAAGTTAATTAAATAAATCGTAAATGAATTGACAGGAAAAGGCAAACACACAATGTTACACAAACTAAAAGACAAACTTACTTGGGAATTGGGGTACAAACCTAGACTCTCCTAGGTGTAGGGAATCCTAACCCTGATAACAGTTGCAAAAACAGGACAGAAAATATTCCAGCCAGCTTTCGCTGAAGCAGCCTTTTTCTTGCTGGAGACTTGAAACTGGAAACTAAGAATCTTAGAGGACTGGAGAACTATGAGAGACCATGGAGAACCCACTATCTGATGGGCGCAAAGGGTTATAATACCTCTGACTTTCAATCACAGAATACTATCCCCCTATCAGAAGCGTGAGACATTTTTCGCAGCCAATCAGAGACAAGCTGGTAGACAAAACAGGGTTTCATGGAAATCTGAATGAACCAAGGGGCATGTGCAATTTGGCACCTCCGGCCCTGGTTGCCTCAATACCACCCACGGTGACAGGCTCCTGCAAGTCTGGTGGGGCAAATGGAAAAGCAAAGAGCGTCCATTGATCTCAGGATGTGGATACTTGAGTACTTCCCTACTGTCCAAATGGTCTTGACACCTTGGTCATCCACTGGGGCTTTCGTCTCCAGATGTCCTGCCAGACCTACTGGCACCACTTGGTATCCCCAGTGGTCTGTCAGAGCATTGGTTCTGAAAGTCCTAGCTCATGTCTGTGCACAAACAGATATGTTTGAAAACACAATGTTCCATAAAATGTACACTTTAAAAATATCCTAAGTCTTTTGGTTATGGGAAATAGAATAAGAAGCTGCACGTTATTTCTCACTAGCCATATTCCCCACACTCTATACAATAAACTTAGGACTGGACTTTAAAAAGTTCCCTCACAACCTTATAGATGATTGGAGTACCCCCAGAACCTCTAAGCAGGTTCTGGGTTACCTGTACAGTAACTGGGTATCCCCCTGAAACTGGGGACCCCATATAGTTACAGGGATACTTTACATCCCTTTGCAGCATTTACCTTTTTGGGCTGTGCTGAAGCATAGTTGGAGCACATCAGAACCCCTGTAGAGGTTCTGGGTGACCTGGATATTTACTGGGTATCCCCATTAACCTATGGACCCCTTGACTGTTTCAGGGAAACCTCACATCCCTATGCCCCATTTACCTTTCAGTGCTGTGCTGAAGCCGGGACCCCTAGGGGTGAGTCACGCAAGCTTTTTCAAGTGGAGATATTACCGAGACAATGTGTCTACATGCATCCAGGTAGTTGTGTGCCAAACAGAGCACAGCCAGCGACTTGTAAACTTGATAATAAAAGATCCCAGGCAAACTCCAAAATAAGCAGATCAAGTATTTATTGCAAGCTTCCAAAAAGCATGGATTACATATAGTTACATAGTTACATAGTAGATGAGGTTGAAAAAAGACGTACGTCCATCAAGTTCAACCTATGCTAAATTTAGACAACAGATACTTTATTCTATATCTATACTTACTTATTGATCCAGAGGAAGGCAAACCAAAAAACCCATTAAGGGGAAAAATTAATTCCTTCCTGACTCCAAGAATTGGCAATCGGATTAATCCCTGGATCAACATCCTTCCCATGTATACTTATTTGGTATATCCCTGTATACCTTTCCCATCTAAAAAGATGTCCAACCTTTTTTTGAACAAATCTATTGTATCTGCCATCACAGTCTCCATGGGTAATGAATTCCCCATTTTAACTGCCCTTACTGTAAGGAACCCTTTCCTTTGTTGCTGGTGAAATTTCCTTTCCTCCAACCTTAAGGGATGGCCCCGAGTCCTTTGTACTGCCCGTGGGATGAATAGTTCTTTTGAAAGCTCCTTGTATTGTCCCTGAATATATTTGTATATAGTTATCATACGCACCTACGCGTTTCATGCCGGAGCACTTTATCAAGGTGTAAAGTAATACTAAACTATCTGCATTTTATACATACCTGGTTGATCCTCCACGCTGCCGAGGGTGACGTCATTGACGCGCGACCACCACTGGAGTCGCGCTGACGCGACGTGATACCTCATTGGCCCAAAGGGGCAACTGGTACATTTTTTCTAAAACAAACTTTATTCATACAAACAAAAGGAAGTAAAATGGACAAAGATTAAAAAGTAAAGTTACTTTACACTTAAATATAAATAACAAAAGATAATCAGACCTTAGTGTAGTATCAAAAACTAAACTATGAGGTAAATAAGAAGAAAAAAATGAAAAAAAGGATTAAAATGCAAACATCTTTTGTCATTGCTGAGAGATTAACCTACACATATTGTAATTAATTCAAACAGAAATAATCACAAAGTTAACATAAATATCATAAAAACATATAGTAAGTACATAAACAAATATGAATCTAAGCTGGAAAGAAATAGTGAGAACCTTAATATTCATATTTATGGGGAACGTTTGGAAAATAATAATAGCAGAAATAAAAGCATATAGCATCATCATCCAGATTTTAAGGATGTGTAAATTGTAGCATATCGCTAGTAATGATTTGTCATAAATATTATACCAAACGTTGCTTCACATACTACAGAACAAGAAGATGTTATCAGTACAAGATAACCTATAGAGAACATAATAACACAATAACATTATCATATGGTCAATTAGCACGGGATAATTATTTTATAATGTCAACGCACTTGAATGAATGTTGACTGGACCCCATGATGTTAAAGCCATATATATATATATATATATATATATATATATATATATATATATATATATATATATATATATATATATATATTATTATTATTATTGAAGGTAGTAGTTTTCAAGCAGAGGTGACTAAGGGCAGGCTGTGGACTTCAGGAAATGCAGAGTTGCCCCTTCACTGGAGAATTGCGACCTCAGCAAGAGAGAAATGAAAAATACTACCTTCTTGTGAGTAGGCTGCTCATAGGGGCCAAGATTCCCTAAGGACCTTTTTATTGGTTACATCTACACTTAGATTGTTGTTTTTGTGTGTTTATATTCCCCATGCTCCCCCTGGATCGTGAGAAAATTGTCCTTGTTCTTAATGAAAAGATCCAAAACGCTTCACGTTTATCCAATATTTTCATCCTATCACCACCACGTGGTGATACAGGAATCTGTTCTATGCCCTGAAAGGTAAAACGGTCAACATTACCATTATTACAATTTGCAAAATGTTTGGACACAGGATGATTTTGGTCTTTTTTGGCAATAAATCGGAGGTGCTCCATAATCCTAATTTTTAGGCATCTGGTAGTCCTACAGACATACTGCTGACCACAAGCACATGTTAGTAGATAAATAGTAAATGCTGAGTTACAATTTATAAATGTATGGATTTTATAGGAGATTTTTGTAACAGATGATGTGAATATGCGTTTTTGACACATTCTGATGCATATTTTGCAATGATTGCATGCAAAAGACCCCTTGGGTAATGTAGAACAATGATCATTTTTAAGTCTAAAAAGACTGAGAGAGTATGTTGGCTATTGTTTTGGTCCTTTTGAAAATAATATTCGGACCTACAGATATAAAGAGTTTGAGTACAGGGTCAAGTGAAAGAATACCCCAATGCTTTTTTATTATTGATTTTATAGATTCCGCTTGTTTACTGTAGGGTGTAATAAATGAGGGACTGTCATTAAGTGGAACCTTTTTTGGAGCACGTTGTAGGAGAGAATTTCTGTCCATTAACGTAACTTCTTTAATGGATCTATCTAGGTCTCTGTGGTCATACCCCCTACTTAGAAAGCGCATATACAAATCTCTAGACTGAGTCTTAAACTCTTCTTCAGTAGAACAGTTTCGCCGTACCCTCATGAACTGGCCTATGGGTATCCCCCTGAACAGGGCTTTGGGATGGTAGCTCGTCTTTAGAAAGGTGTTGCGTGAGTTAGGTTTGTGAAAAAGAGTGGTTTGAATGTGAAGTGCATTGTCAATGTATAAACATAAGTCTAGGTAGTGTACAGTATATGGTTAAGTGATAAGAATAAGTGAAAGAAAGATTGAGAGTATTGTGAATTGAGTATACCAATGAACTGTATGAGTGTGGAAATGTCACCCTCCCAAATGAACAACATATCATCAATGTAACATCTAAAAAATAAAATGTGCTCCCTAAACTTGTTCATATCTCCAAACACGTGGAACGTCTCCCACCATCCCATGAAGAGATTGGCATAGGATGGGGCAAAGCTAGTCCCCATTGCCGTTCCACGTGTTTGGAGCTAATGAACTCCATCAAACATAAAGAAATTGTGAGAGAAAAGAAATTGAATGTACTCTAAAATAAAAGTGATATGTGCTGGTGCTAGATCAGAACGTGTGAGAAAGTAGTGAGCAGCTACCAAGCCCTGCTCATGGAAGATAACAGTATATAGGGACGTGACGTCAAGTGTCACCCATATTAGATTACGTTTCCACTGGATGCCTTCAATGTTTTTGCGTAAGTCCCCACTGTCCCGAATGTAAGATGGCAACTGTTGCACGAGGGGCTGGAGAAAGCAGTCCACATACCATGAGAGACCATCTCCCAAAGATTCAATACTAGAAACAATCGGCCTCCCAGGAGGGGAGACCAATGTTTTGTGAATCTTTGTGAGATGGTGAAACACGGCAGTAACAGGAGTAACATTGTATAAGTAATTCGTATCGTCATGATTCAATACTCCCAACATAGAGCCTATGTCTAGAAGATCTTTCAGTTCTTTTTGGAATCTTAGGGTGGGATCTGCTGGTAGTACAGCATAGGAACAAGTATCACCAAGTTGGCACATTGCTTCCTTGTAGTAGTCATCCCTATGCTGCACTACAACGCCCCCCCCCCATTTATCTGTATTCTTTATTACCAATAAGTTATTGGCCTTAAGGTCCTGTAAAGCTTTAATTTCGTTGTTAATGAGATTCTCATTATGTGACGTTTTACGAACTGTGTCAAAAGAAAACCCCTTTTGTAACAATCTAAGGTCCCTCTCTACTAAGTTCTCAAAGGTAGAGAGAAATGTACCTTTTACTTCATAAAGTTTATTTTAGAAAAAATGTACCAGTTGCCCCTTTGGGCCAATGAGGTATCACGTCGCGTCAGCGCGACTCCAGTTGTGGTCGCGCATCAATGACGTCACCTTTGGCGGCGTGGAGGATCAACCAGGCATGTATAAAATGCAGATAGTTTAGTATTACTTTACACCTTGATAAAGTGCTCCGGCATGAAACGCGTAGGTGCGTTCATGTAATCCATGCTTTTTGGAAGCTTGCAATAAATACTTGATCTGCTTATTTTGGAGTTTTGCGTGGGATCTTTTATCATCAAGTTTACAAGTTGCTGGCTGTGCTCTGTTTGGTACACAACTACCTGGATTCTACTTTCTACAGACTGCACGCCGTGGATATACTGAGTGTTCCTGCAATTTACAGGTAATGAGCATCAATGCCATGTAATTATTCCTGTACTGGACATTATTTCCTATATTCCTGATACTTGGGTTTATATGTATGTGTCATCATATGTGGCAGTCAAGCAGACACCATTAGGCACACACCCCTGTTATCCTTTTAGTATGCAGTATATGAACACTCTGTTATTATCATCTGGACATTCATTGGATTGATTCATCTTATTTGAAGCCACACTTGATTATTTAGAGCACCACAACACCCATTGTTGTATTACATGCATCCATTAATCCAACCTGATTCCTGTATACATTTTAAGGGGATACAAAGGGGCTGATGGAGCACTGCTACCGATATAAATATAGTACCCACATAATATACCTGTTAATTGCAGGTGGTGCTCCCTGGAGTCAATAAGTACACTATATGCATAGAAGAATAGATGTCAGTCCCATAGAGCAGGGCCTACTAAAACTCCAATATGGGTCACTCACGTGTGAGTACAAAAATATAAACTTTATTAAACAAACAACTGAATGAGGGCAAACAGACTAATATAATAAAAACACTACCAACATACAGTGAACCATCTCCAAAGGCTAAATTAATGCAAAAATATGCAAATAGCAATGAAGTGATAATAGAGGCTCCTATGTAAATCACAGATAAAGGGAAAAATACCTATTATGAGCCCTAGTTCACTTAAAACCGCTACAAATATAAATAGACCTCACATAGATTCCAGTACATAGGAAGAGGACAATCCATAGTATGTGCTTCACCTAAGTAAGAAGTTACATGTATGTAACTAGCTGAAAACGTAGGGTGTCTTCGCTCACCGTCTCCACGCTGGGTGTCTTCGCTCACCGTCTCCATGCTGGGTGTCTTCTCTCACCGTCTCCACGCTGGGTGTCTTCTCTCACCGTCTCCATGCTGGGTGTCTTCTCTCAATGTCTCCACGCTGGGTGTCTTCTCTCACTGTCTCCACGCTGGGTTTCTTCTCTCACTGTCTCCACGCTGGGTGTCTTCTCTCACTGTCTCCACGCTGGGTGTCTTCTTTCACCATCTCCACGCTGGGTGTCTTCTCTCACCGTTTCCATGCTGGGTGTCTTCTCTCACCGTCTCCACGCTGGGTGTCTTCTCTCACCGTCTCCACACTGGGTGTCTTCTCTCACTGTCTCCATGCTGGGTTTCTTCTCTCACTGTCTCCATGCTGGATGTGTTCTCTCACCGTCTCCACGCTGGGTGTCATCGCTCACTATCTCCACGCTGGGTGTCTTCGCTCACTATCTCCACGCTGGGTGTCTTCGCTCACCGTCTCCATGCTGGGTGTCTTCTCTCACCGTCTCCACGCTGGGTGTCTTCTCTCACCGTCTTCACGCTGGGTGTCTTCTCTTACTGTCTCCACGCTGGGTGTCTTCTCTCACCGTCTCCACGCTGGGTGTCTTCTCTTACTGTCTCCACGCTGGGTGTCTTCACTCACCGTCTCCACGCTGGGTGTCTTCTCTCACCGTCTCCACGCTGGGTGTCTTCTCTCACCGTCTCCATGCTGGGTGGCTTCTCTCACCGTCTCCACGCTGTGTGTCTTCTCTCACTGTCTCCACGCTGGGTTTCTTCTCTCACTGTCTCCACGCTGGGTGTCTTCGCTCACCATCTCCACACTGAGTGTCTTCTCTCACCGTCTCCACGCTGGGTGTCTTCGCTCACCGTCTCCACGCTGGGTATCTTCGCTCACCGTCTCCACGCTGGGTGTCTTCGCTCACTGTCTCCACGCTTAGTGTATTCGCTCACAGTCTCCACGCTGGGTGTCTTCGCTCACCGTCTCCATGCTGGGTGTCTTCTCTCACCGTCTCCACGCTGGGTGTCTTCTCTCACCGTCTCCATGCTGGGTGGCTTCTCTCACCGTCTCCACGCTGTGTGTCTTCTCTCACCGTCTCCACGCTGGGTTTCTTCTCTCACTGTCTCCACGCTGGGTGTCTTCGCTCACCATCTCCACACTGAGTGTCTTCTCTCACCGTCTCCACGCTGGGTATCTTCGCTCACCGTCTCCACGCTGGGTGTCTTCGCTCACTGTCTCCACGCTTAGTGTATTCGCTCACAGTCTCCACGCTGGGTGTCTTCGCTCACCGTCTCCACGCTGGGTGTCTTCTCTCACCGTCTCCACGCTGGGTTTCTTCTCTCATCGTCTCCACGCTTGGTGTCTTCGCTCACCGTCTCCACGCTTGGTGTCTTCGGTCACGTCTCCATGCTTGGTGTCTTCACTCACCGTCTCCACGCTTGGTGTCTTCGCTCACCGTCTCCACGCTGGGTGTCTTCGCTCACCGTCTCCACGCTGGGTGTCTTTTCTCACCGTTTCCACGCTGGGTGTCTTCGCTCACCGTCTTCACGCTGGGTGTCTTCTCTCACCGTCTCCACGCTGGGTGTCTTCTCTCACCGTCTCCACGCTGGGTGTCTTCTCTTACTGTCTCCACGCTGAGTGTCTTCTCTTACTGTCTCCACGCTGGGTGTCTTCTCTTACTGTCTTCACGCTTGGTGTCTTCTCTCACCGTCTCCACGCTGGGTGTCTTTGCTCACCGTCTCCACGCTGGGAGTCTTCTCTCACCGTCTCCACACTGGGTGTGTTCGCTCACCGTCTTCACGCTGGATGTGTTCGCTCACCGTCTCCACGCTGGGTGTCTTCACTCACTATCTCCACGCTGGGTGTCTTCGCTCACCGTCTCCACGTTACCTCCATCTTCAGATCTAGATCGGCTCTGCATTCAGAAGTTATTCGCACAACACTAGCGGCAGCAAGTATTGGTAGCGCTATCCCTCTTGCAGAACTTTTTGGTTGCTATTTGATTAACCCGGCATAGAACAGCTGATGTCGCTGCTTAGACCTGCTATTGCTGTAGTGTTTTTATTATAGTTAGCCTGTTTGTCCTCATTCAGTTGTTTGTTTAATAAAGATTATATTTTTGTACTCACACGTGTGTGCCCCATATTAGAGTTTTAGTAGGTCCTGCTCTATGGGACTTATTACATCTCTTCTTCTCTGTATACATTTTTAGGGGAACCAGCAACTCTGAGCCCTGACTAGATAGACACATTCTGACAACACTTTCTCCGCAAACCCCCCTGAAACTCATACCACAGCAATCCCTGTTTGCTGAAATCCCTGGAAAGGTAAAAACACAAAAATTCTTTATTGTCGCATAATTACAGGTTATGCTTTTACAACAGTTGGGTCCAAGAGCTGACACTCCTGAACCCCAAAACATGGATCAGAGGTAACCAAACGGGTTTAACCTTTATCAGTGAGCCTGGTTACCTCTTCACCGTCACAGTCACACCTCCTAAAATATATCCTTAAGACCAATAAGTCTAAGGGCCCCTGTGATAAAGGGGGTACCAGTGCCGGTCCCAAAAGGATCAGAACCCACAACGTATTCAGGGCAGCAGCTCTAGCATTGAACTAAACCAGATGCTGGGAAACTGCACAGTCACATATCTCCCAGGTGTCTAAGGTGGGCTCAGGTGTCTCATATCTCTCAGGTGTGCTCAGGTGTCTCAGAGAGGAAATGGCCGGCTTTTAATGGAAACTAGGGGAGGGAGATACAGGTGTGCGTAGTATAGCTAATTTGCCTCCCATTCCACCTCTTCCCTTTTCCTCTCCATCCTACCTCTATCTCCTCCTTCTCCTCCCCTCCCCTTCCCCCCTCCCCCTTCTCCTGCCTAGATCACTTGCATGTTAAACCTTGCGGTTTGTCACTTTTATTTTTTTTACAGAGGACACGATTTGCAATACAGAATAAGGGTTTTTCTCACACTCACACTTCTGAACAAGCCAACCCGTGCGCTTTCACAAGGACAACGTCGGAGCTACTAGAACAGGCCCCTATGTTTGTAGATTATAGAACTTGAAACACATCAGGGAATAAATGGTTAAATAAAGCCCAAACCTCACTGTATAGAATTGGCATTTAGTGGTTACATTGATGTTGAAATAATAAAACTTCTTTCCCTCCCCCATTATCCCTACTTCAAAAATCTCTCCCCCCATTATCCCTACCCCAAAAAAACTCCCATTATCCATACCCCAAACCTCTCTCCCTCATTATTCCTGCCCCAAACCTCTCCCTCCAATTGTCCCTGCCCCAAACCTCTCTCTCCCCCATTATTCATGCCCCAAACCTCTCCCCCCACCTTATTATTCCTGCCCCAAACCTCTCTCCCCCCTCAATTATTCCTGACCCAAACCTCTCTCACCCCTAATAAAAACATCTCTAACGAAGGTTGCAATTTTCCAACAGATGGATCCTTCATTACATAACATTATGATCCTGCTGGGTGTCCTCTGCCCCCTTCTTACTGATGCCTACCCAAATGGAAAAGTTGAGGAAGCCTGCGTCTCAATGGAGCCCGGTCATGACACATTAAGCCAAACCTCCAGCGCTCCTTATACTCTGACCCTGTCTAAGAACAGCTACAGTGACGGGGAAAATCTCACAGGTAAATACAGACACAAAGCTCTCTCATTAGCTGTAACAAAGCGGCAAGTCCTTATCAGGGAGAAGGACAACAAGCGTATATGGTGTTTTAATGGTCGTTATTAAGGGCTTGATTGATTAATCATTCCTATTCCAAATGTCAGTGTTTTTCCGTATTGTGAATGCTAGCAGGCAGCACTTAAGGTAATAAAACCCAGTGACTATAGTATATATCTGCTATATATGTTGGAAAGATGTGTGACTGTCGCTAGGCATTTGGGCATCTCTTATCATACCCACATTTTGCATGATGGTTCCTAACATCCAGGAGCAGGTTTGTGTCTGTTTGGATACAAATCACAAATAATGTCACTGAAGACATCACATATGACATCACAAATGACATCAGCAATGACATCACAACTTACATGATACCACCACACAACCCTCAAGCTACCACGTACTATTGGTCATTCTGAAAATCCAAATACAGGAGCAGCCAAAGATCTCCCAGAGCGCGAGATCAGAGTTTGGGGCGGGAGTACAATGTCCCACACACGCAGAATTAGAGGCTCTCTGTGTTTGGGGTGTGAGTACAATGTCCCACACACACAGCATTAGAGGATCTCAGTGTTTGGGACGAGAGTACAATGTCCCACACACAGCATTAGAGGCTCTCTGTGTTTGGGGCGTGAGTACAATGTCCCACACACACAGCATTAGAGGCTCTCTGTGTTTGGGGCGTGAGTACAATGTCCCACACACACAGCATTAGAGGATCTCGGTGTTTGGGACGAGAGTACAATGTCCCACACACAGCATTAGAGGATCTCAGTGTTTGGGACGAGAGTACAATGTCCCGCACACACGCAGCATTAGAGGCTCTCGGTGTTTGGGGCGAGAGTACAATGTCCCGCACACACAGCATTAGAGGATCTCGGTGTTTGGGACGAGAGTACAATGTCCCGCACACACAGCATTAGAGGATCTCGGTGTTTGGGATGAGAGTACAATGTCCCACACACACGCAGCATTAGAGGCTCTCGGTGTTTGGGACGAGAGTACAATGTCCCACACATGCAGCATTAGAGGATCTCGGTGTTTGGGGCGAGAGTACAATGTCCCACACACGCAGCATTAGAGGATCTCGGTGTTTGGGATGGGAGTACAATGTCCCACACACACAGCATTAGAGGCTCTCGGTGTTTGGGGCGAGAGTACAATGTCCCACACACACAGCATTAGAGGATCTCAGTGTTTGGGACGAGAGTACAATGTCCCACACACGCAGCATTAGAGGCTCTTTGTGTTTGGGACGGGAGTACAATGTCTCACACACACGCAGCATTAGAGGATCTCGGTGTTTGGGGCGAGAGTACAATGTCCCACACACACGCAGCATTAGAGGATCTCGGTGTTTGGGGCGAGAGTACAATGTCCCACACACACGCAGCATTAGAGGATTTCGGTGTTTGGGGTGAGAGTACAATGTCCCACACACGCAGCATTAGAGGATCTCTGTGTTTGGGGCGAGAGTACAATGTCCCACACACACGCAGCATTAGAGGATCTCGGTGTTTGGGGCGAGAGTACAATGTCCCACACACGCAGCATTAGAGGCTCTCTGTGTTTGGGACGGGAGTACAATGTCCCACACACACACAGCATTAGAGGATCTCAGTGTTTGGGGCGAGAGTACAATGTCCCACACACGCAGCATTAGAGGATCTTGGTGTTTGGGGCGAGAGAACAATGTCCCACACACACACAGCATTAGAGGCTCTCGGTGTTTGGGGCGAAAGTACAATGTCCCACACACACACGCAACATTAGAGGATCTCAGTGTTTGGGGCGAGAGTACAATGTCCCACACACACGCAGCATTAGAGGATCTCGGTGTTTGGGGCGAGAGTACAATGTCCCACACACACACGCAGCATTAGAGGATCTCGGTGTTTGGGACGGGAGTACAATGTCCCACGCACGCAACATTAGAGGATCTCGGTGTTTGAGGCGAGAGTACAATGTCCCACACACACACGCAGCATTAGAGGATCTCGGTGTTTGGGGCGTGAGTACAATGTCCCACACACACGCAGCATTAGAGGCTCTCGTGTTTGGGGTGAGAGTACAATGTCCCACACACATGCAGCATTAGAGGCTCTCGTGTTTGGGGTGAGAGTACAATGTCCCACACATGCAGCATTAGAGGATTTCGGTGTTTGGGACGGGAGTACAATGTCCCACACACGCAGCATTAGAGGATCTCGGTGTTTGGGATGAGAGTACAATGTCCCACACACACACAGCATTAGAGGATCTCGGTGTTTGGGATGGGAGTACAATGTCCCACACACACAGCATTAGAGGATCTCGGTGTTTGGGACAAGAGTACAATGTCCCACACACGCAGCATTAGAGGATCTTGGTGTTTGGGACAGGAGTACAATGTCCCACACACACTCAGCATTAGAGGATCTCGGTGTTTGGGACAGGAGTACAATGTCCCACACACGCAGCATTAGAGGATCTCGGTGTTTGGGGCGAGAGTACAATGTCCCACACACACAGCATTAGAGGATCTCGGTGTTTGGGACGAGAGTACAATGTCCCACACACAGCATTAGAGGATCTCAGTGTTTGGGACGAGAGTACAATGTCCCGCACACACGCAGCATTAGAGGCTCTCGGTGTTTGGGGCGAGAGTACAATGTCCCGCACACACAGCATTAGAGGATCTCGGTGTTTGGGACGAGAGTACAATGTCCCGCACACACAGCATTAGAGGATCTCGGTGTTTGGGATGAGAGTACAATGTCCCACACACACGCAGCATTAGAGGCTCTCGGTGTTTGGGACGAGAGTACAATGTCCCACACATGCAGCATTAGAGGATCTCGGTGTTTGGGGCGAGAGTACAATGTCCCACACACGCAGCATTAGAGGATCTCGGTGTTTGGGATGGGAGTACAATGTCCCACACACACAGCATTAGAGGCTCTTTGTGTTTGGGACGGGAGTACAATGTCTCACACACATGCAGCATTAGAGGATCTCGGTGTTTGAGGCGAGAGTACAATGTCCCACACACACGCAGCATTAGAGGATCTCGGTGTTTGGGGCGAGAGTACAATGTCCCACACACATGCAGCATTAGAGGATTTCGGTGTTTGGGGTGAGAGTACAATGTCCCACACACGCAGCATTAGAGGATCTCTGTGTTTGGGGCGAGAGTACAATGTCCCACACACACGCAGCATTAGAGGATCTCGGTGTTTGGGGCGAGAGTACAATGTCCCACACACGCAGCATTAGAGGCTCTCTGTGTTTGGGACGGGAGTACAATGTCCCACACACACACGCAGCATTAGAGGATCTCGGTGTTTGGGGCGAGAGTACAATGTCCCACACACACGCAGCATTAGAGGATCTCGGTGTTTGGGACGAGAGTACAATGTCCCACACACACACAGCATTAGAGGATCTCAGTGTTTGGGGCGAGAGTACAATGTCCCACACATGCAGCATTAGAGGATCTTGGTGTTTGGGGCGAGAGAACAATGTCCCACACACACACAGCATTAGAGGCTCTCGGTGTTTGGGGCGAAAGTACAATGTCCCACACACACACGCAACATTAGAGGATCTCAGTGTTTGGGGCGAGAGTACAATGTCCCACATGCAGCAGTAGAGGATCTCAGTGTTTGGGACGGGAGTACAATGTCCCACACACACGCAGCATTAGAGGATCTCGGTGTTTGGGGCGAGAGTACAATGTCCCACACACACACGCAGCATTAGAGGATCTCGGTGTTTGGGGCGAGAGTACAATGTCCCACACACACACGCAGCATTAGAGGATCTCGGTGTTTGGGGCGTGAGTACAATGTCCCACACACACGCAGCATTAGAGGCTCTCGTGTTTGGGGTGAGAGTACAATGTCCCACACACATGCAGCATTAGAGGATTTCGGTGTTTGGGACGAGAGTACAATGTCCCACACATGCAGCATTAGAGGATTTCGGTGTTTGGGACGGGAGTACAATGTCACACACACGCAGCATTAGAGGATCTCGGTGTTTGGGGTGAGAGTACAATGTCCCACACACACACGCAGCATTAGAGGATGTCGGTGTTTGGGGCGAGAGTACAATGTCCCACACACACGCAGCATTAGAGGATCTCGGTGTTTGGGACGAGAGTACAATGTCCCACACACACGCAGCATTAGAGGATCTCGGTGTTTGGGGCGAGAGTACAATGTCCCACACACATGCAGCATTAGAGGATTTCGGTGTTTGGGGTGAAAGTACAATGTCCCACACACGCAGCATTAGAGGATCTCTGTGTTTGGGGCGAGAGTACAATGTCCCACACACACGCAGCATTAGAGGATCTCGGTGTTTGGGGCGAGAGTACAATGTCCCACACACGCAGCATTAGAGGCTCTCTGTGTTTGGGACGGGAGTACAATGTCCCACACACACACGCAGCATTAGAGGATCTCGGTGTTTGGGGCGAGAGTACAATGTCCCACACACACGCAGCATTAGAGGATCTCGGTGTTTGGGACGAGAGTACAATGTCCCACACACACACAGCATTAGAGGATCTCAGTGTTTGGGGCGAGAGTACAATGTCCCACACACGCAGCATTAGAGGATCTTGGTGTTTGGGGCGAGAGAACAATGTCCCACACACACACAGCATTAGAGGCTCTCGGTGTTTGGGGCGAAAGTACAATGTCCCACACACACACGCAACATTAGAGGATCTCAGTGTTTGGGGCGAGAGTACAATGTCCCACATGCAGCAGTAGAGGATCTCAGTGTTTGGGATGGGAGTACAATGTCCCACACACACGCAGCATTAGAGAATCTCGGTGTTTGGGGCGAGAGTACAATGTCCCACACACACACGCAGCATTAGAGGATCTCGGTGTTTGGGGCGAGAGTACAATGTCCCACACACACACGCAGCATTAGAGGATCTCGGTGTTTGGGGCGTGAGTACAATGTCCCACACACACGCAGCATTAGAGGCTCTCGTGTTTGGGGTGAGAGTACAATGTCCCACACACATGCAGCATTAGAGGATTTCGGTGTTTGGGACGAGAGTACAATGTCCCACACATGCAGCATTAGAGGATTTCGGTGTTTGGGACGGGAGTACAATGTCACACACACGCAGCATTAGAGGATCTCGGTGTTTGGGGTGAGAGTACAATGTCCCACACACACACGCAGCATTAGAGGATGTCGGTGTTTGGGGCGAGAGTACAATGTCCCACACACACGCAGCATTAGAGGATCTCGGTGTTTGGGACGAGAGTACAATGTCCCACACACACGCAGCATTAGAGGATCTCGGTGTTTGGGGTGAGAGTACAATGTCCCACACACACACGCAGCATTAGAGGATGTCGGTGTTTGGGGCGAGAGTACAATGTCCCACACACACGCAGCATTAGAGGATCTCGGTGTTTGGGACGAGAGTACAATGTCCCACACACATGCAGCATTAGAGGCTCTCGTGTTTGGGGTGAGAGTACAATGTCCCACACACATGCAGCATTAGAGGATTTCGGTGTTTGGGACGAGAGTACAATGTCCCACACATGCAGCATTAGAGGATTTCGGTGTTTGGGACGGGAGTACAATGTCCCACACACGCAGCATTAGAGGATCTCGGTGTTTGGAATGAGAGTACAATGTCCCACACACACACAGCATTAGAGGATCTCGGTGTTTGGGATGGGAGTACAATGTCCCACACACACAGCATTAGAGGATCTCGGTGTTTGGGACAAGAGTACAATGTCCCACACACGCAGCATTAGAGGATCTTGGTGTTTGGGACAGGAGTACAATGTCCCACACACACGCAGCATTAGAGGATCTCGGTGTTTGGGACAGGAGTACAATGTCCCACACACGCAGCATTAGAGGATCTCGGTGTTTGGGGCGAGAGTACAATGTCCCACACACGCAGCATTAGAGGCTCTCGGTGTTTGGGGCGAGAGTAAAATGTCCCGCACACGCAGCATTAGAGGATCTCGGTGTTTGGGACAGGAGTACAATGTCCCACACACACAGCATTAGAGGATCTCAGTGTTTGGGACGAGAGTACAATGTCCCACACACGCAGCATTTGAGGCTCTCGGTGTTTGGGGCGAGAGTACAATGTCCCACACACACAGTATTGGAGGCTCTCGGTGTTTGGGGCGAGAGTACAATGTCCCACACACACAGCATTAGAGGATCTCGGTGTTTGGGACGAGAGTACAATGTCCCACACACAGCATTAGAGGCTCTCTGTGTTTGGGACGGGAGTACAATGTCCCACACACACACAGCATTAGAGGATCTCAGTGTTTGGGGCGAGAGTACAATGTCCCACACACACACAGCATTAGAGGATCTCGGTGTTTGGGACGAGAATACAATGTCCCACACACACAGCATTAGAGGATCTCGGTGTTTGGGACAAGAGTACAATGTCCCACACACGCAGCATTAGAGGATCTCGGTGTTTGGGACAGGAGTACAATGTCCCACACACGCAGCATTAGAGGATCTCGGTGTTTGGGGCGAGAGTACAATGTCCCCCACACGCAGCATTTGAGGCTCTCGGTGTTTGGGGCGAGAGTACAATGTCCCACACACACAGCTTTGGAGGCTCTCGGTGTTTGGGGCGAGAGTACAATGTCCCACACACACAGCATTGGAGGCTCTCGGTGTTTGGGATGAGAGTACAATGTCCCACACACGCAGCATTAGAGGATTTCGGTGTTTGGGGTGAGAGTACAATGTCCCACACACACACACGCAGCATTAGAGGATCTCGGTGTTTGGGGCGAGAGTACAATGTCCCACACACACGCAGCATTAGAGGATCTCGGTGTTTGGGACGAAAGTACAATGTCCCACACACACGCAGCATTAGAGGATCTCGGTGTTCGGGGCGGGAGTACAATGTCCCACACACGCAGCATTAGAGGCTCTCTGTGTTTGGGACGGGAGTACAATGTCCCACACACACACGCAGCATTAGAGGATCTCGGTGTTTGGTGCGAGAGTACAATGTCCCACACACACGCAGCATTAGAGGATCTCGGTGTTTGGGACGAGAGTACAATGTCCCACACACACATAGCATTAGAGGATCTCAGTGTTTGGGGCGAGAGTACAATGTCCCACACACGCAGCATTAGAGGATCTTGGTGTTTGGGGCGAGAGAACAATGTCCCACACACACACAGCATTAGAGGCTCTCGGTGTTTGGGGCGAAAGTACAATGTCCCACACACACACGCAACATTAGAGGATCTCAGTGTTTGGGGCGAGAGTACAATGTCCCACATGCAGCAGTAGAGGATCTCAGTGTTTGGGACGGGAGTACAATGTCCCACACACACGCAGCATTAGAGGATCTCGGTGTTTGGGGCGAGAGTACAATGTCCCACACACACACGCAGCATTAGAGGATCTCGGTGTTTGGGGCGAGAGTACAATGTCCCACACACACACGCAGCATTAGAGGATCTCGGTGTTTGGGGCGTGAGTACAATGTCCCACACACACGCAGCATTAGAGGCTCTCGTGTTTGGGGTGAGAGTACAATGTCCCACACACATGCAGCATTAGAGGATTTCGGTGTTTGGGACGAGAGTACAATGTCCCACACATGCAGCATTAGAGGATTTCGGTGTTTGGGACGGGAGTACAATGTCACACACACGCAGCATTAGAGGATCTCGGTGTTTGGGGTGAGAGTACAATGTCCCACACACACGCAGCATTAGAGGATGTCGGTGTTTGGGGCGAGAGTACAATGTCCCACACACACGCAGCATTAGAGGATCTCGGTGTTTGGGACGAGAGTACAATGTCCCACACACACGCAGCATTAGAGGATCTCGGTGTTTGGGGTGAGAGTACAATGTCCCACACACACACGCAGCATTAGAGGATGTCGGTGTTTGGGGCGAGAGTACAATGTCCCACACACACGCAGCATTAGAGGATCTCGGTGTTTGGGACGAGAGTACAATGTCCCACACACATGCAGCATTAGAGGCTCTCGTGTTTGGGGTGAGAGTACAATGTCCCACACACATGCAGCATTAGAGGATTTCGGTGTTTGGGACGAGAGTACAATGTCCCACACATGCAGCATTAGAGGATTTCGGTGTTTGGGACGGGAGTACAATGTCCCACACACGCAGCATTAGAGGATCTCGGTGTTTGGGATGAGAGTACAATGTCCCACACACACACAGCATTAGAGGATCTCGGTGTTTGGGATGGGAGTACAATGTCCCACACACACAGCATTAGAGGATCTCGGTGTTTGGGACAAGAGTACAATGTCCCACACACGCAGCATTAGAGGATCTTGGTGTTTGGGACAGGAGTACAATGTCCCACACACACGCAGCATTAGAGGATCTCGGTGTTTGGGACAGGAGTACAATGTCCCACACACGCAGCATTAGAGGATCTCGGTGTTTGGGGCGAGAGTACAATGTCCCACACACGCAGCATTAGAGGATCTCGGTGTTTGGGGCGAGAGTGAAATGTCCCGCACACGCAGCATTAGAGGATCTCGGTGTTTGGGACAGGAGTACAATGTCCCACACACACAGCATTAGAGGATCTCAGTGTTTGGGACGAGAGTACAATGTCCCACACACGCAGCATTTGAGGCTCTCGGTGTTTGGGGCGAGAGTACAATGTCCCACACACACAGCATTGGAGGCTCTCGGTGTTTGGGGCGAGAGTACAATGTCCCACACACACAGCATTGGAGGCTCTCGGTGTTTGGGGTGAGAGTACAATGTCCCACACACACGCAG
This sequence comes from Ascaphus truei, assembly GCF_040206685.1. NCBI lineage: Eukaryota > Metazoa > Chordata > Amphibia > Anura > Ascaphidae > Ascaphus > Ascaphus truei. The sequence continues at coordinate 64,053,587 of NC_134492.1, read as the reverse complement.
CATTAGAGGATCTCGGTGTTTGGGACGAGAGTACAGTACAATGTCCCACACACGCAGCATTAGAGGATCTCGGTGTTTGGGACGAGAGTACAATGTCCCACACACACACAGCATTAGAGGATCTCGGTGTTTGGGACGAGAATACAATGTCCCACACACACAGCATTAGAGGATCTCGGTGTTTGGGACAAGAGTACAATGTCCCACACACGCAGCATTAGAGGATCTCGGTGTTTGGGACAGGAGTACAATGTCCCACACACGCAGCATTAGAGGATCTCGGTGTTTGGGGCGAGAGTACAATGTCCCACACACGCAGCATTTGAGGCTCTCGGTGTTTGGGGCGAGAGTACAATGTCCCACACACACAGCATTGGAGGCTCTCGGTGTTTGGGGCGAGAGTACAATGTCCCACACACACAGCATTGGAGGCTCTCGGTGTTTGGGATGAGAGTACAATGTCCCACACACGCAGCATTAGAGGATTTCGGTGTTTGGGGTGAGAGTACAATGTCCCACACACACACACGCAGCATTAGAGGATCTCGATGTTTGGGGCGAGAGTACAATGTCCCACACACACGCAGCATTAGAGGATCTCGGTGTTTGGGACGAAAGTACAATGTCCCACACACACGCAGCATTAGAGGATCTCGGTGTTCGGGGCGGGAGTACAATGTCCCACACGCAGCATTAGAGGCTCTCGTGTTTGGGGTGAGAGTACAATGTCCCACACACGCAGCATTAGAGGCTCTCAGTGTTTGGGGCGAGAGTACAATGTCCCACACACGCAGCATTAGAGGCTCTCGGTGTTTGGGACGGGAGTACAATGTCCCACACACACGCAGCATTAGAGGATCTCTGTGTTTGGGGCGAGAGTACAATGTCCCACACACGCAGCATTAGAGTATCTCAGTGTTTGGGACGGGAGTACAATGTCCCACACACACGCAGCATTAGAGGATATCTGTGTTTGGGACGAGAGTACAATGTCCCACACACACAGCATTAGAGGCTCTCGGTGTTTGGGACGAGAGTACAATGTCCCACACACACGCAGCATTAGAGGCTCTCAGTGTTTGGGGCGATAGTACAATGTCCCACACACACGCAGCATTAGAGGCTCTCGGTGTTTGGGGCGATAGTACAATGTCCCACACACACGCAGCATTAGAGGATCTCAGTGCTTGGGGCGAGAGTACAATGTCCCACGCACGCAGCATTAGAGGCTCTCAGTGTTTGGGGCGAGAGTACAATGTCCCGCACACACACGCAGCATTAGAGGATCTCAGTGCTTGGGGCGAGAGTACAATGTCCCACGCACGCAGCATTAGAGGCTCTCAGTGTTTGGGGCGAGAGTACAATGTCCCACACACACAGCATTGGAGGCTCTCGGTGTTTGGGGCGAGAGTACAATGTCCCACACACACAGCATTGGATGCTCTCGGTGTTTGGGATGAGAGTACAATGTCCCACACACGCAGCATTAGAGGATTTCGGTGTTTGGGGTGAGAGTACAATGTCCCACACACACACACGCAGCATTAGAGGATCTCGGTGTTTGGGGCGAGAGTACAATGTCCCACACACACGCAGCATTAGAGGATCTCGGTGTTTGGGACGAAAGTACAATGTCCCACACACACGCAGCATTAGAGGATCTCGGTGTTCGGGGCGGGAGTACAATGTCCCACACGCAGCATTAGAGGCTCTCGTGTTTGGGGTGAGAGTACAATGTCCCACACACGCAGCATTAGAGGCTCTCAGTGTTTGGGGCGAGAGTACAATGTCCCACACACGCAGCATTAGAGGCTCTCGGTGTTTGGGACGGGAGTACAATGTCCCACACACACGCAGCATTAGAGGATCTCTGTGTTTGGGGCGAGAGTACAATGTCCCACACACGCAGCATTAGAGTATCTCAGTGTTTGGGACGGGAGTACAATGTCCCACACACACGCAGCATTAGAGGATATCTGTGTTTGGGACGAGAGTACAATGTCCCACACACACAGCATTAGAGGCTCTCGGTGTTTGGGACGAGAGTACAATGTCCCACACACACACACGCAGCATTAGAGGATCTCGGTGTTTGGGGCGAGAGTACAATGTCCCACACACACGCAGCATTAGAGGATCTCGGTGTTTGGGACGAAAGTACAATGTCCCACACACACGCAGCATTAGAGGATCTCGGTGTTCGGGGCGGGAGTACAATGTCCCACACGCAGCATTAGAGGCTCTCGTGTTTGGGGTGAGAGTACAATGTCCCACACACACAGCATTAGAGGCTCTCAGTGTTTGGGGCGAGAGTACAATGTCCCACACACGCAGCATTAGAGGCTCTCGGTGTTTGGGACGGGAGTACAATGTCCCACACACACGCAGCATTAGAGGATCTCTGTGTTTGGGGCGAGAGTACAATGTCCCACACACGCAGCATTAGAGTATCTCAGTGTTTGGGACGGGAGTACAATGTCCCACACACACGCAGCATTAGAGGATATCTGTGTTTGGGACGAGAGTACAATGTCCCACACACACAGCATTAGAGGCTCTCGGTGTTTGGGGTGAGAGTACAATGTCCCACACACACACACGCAGCATTAGAGGATCTCGGTGTTTGGGGCGAGAGTACAATGTCCCACACACACGCAGCATTAGAGGATCTCGGTGTTTGGGACGAAAGTACAATGTCCCACACACACGCAGCATTAGAGGATCTCGGTGTTCGGGGCGGGAGTACAATGTCCCACACGCAGCATTAGAGGCTCTCGTGTTTGGGGTGAGAGTACAATGTCCCACACACGCAGCATTAGAGGCTCTCAGTGTTTGGGGCGAGAGTACAATGTCCCACACACGCAGCATTAGAGGCTCTCGGTGTTTGGGACGGGAGTACAATGTCCCACACACACGCAGCATTAGAGGATCTCTGTGTTTGGGGCGAGAGTACAATGTCCCACACACGCAGCATTAGAGTATCTCAGTGTTTGGGACGGGAGTACAATGTCCCACACACACGCAGCATTAGAGGATATCTGTGTTTGGGACGAGAGTACAATGTCCCACACACACAGCATTAGAGGCTCTCTGTGTTTGGGACGAGAGTGCAATGTCCCACACACACGCAGCATTAGAGGCTCTCAGTGTTTGGGGCGATAGTACAATGTCCCACACACACGCAGCATTAGAGGATCTCGGTGTTCGGGGCGGGAGTACAATGTCCCACACGCAGCATTAGAGGCTCTCGTGTTTGGGGTGAGAGTACAATGTCCCACACACGCAGCATTAGAGGCTCTCAGTGTTTGGGGCGAGAGTACAATGTCCCACACACGCAGCATTAGAGGCTCTCGGTGTTTGGGACGGGAGTACAATGTCCCACACACACGCAGCATTAGAGGATCTCTGTGTTTGGGGCGAGAGTACAATGTCCCACACACGCAGCATTAGAGTATCTCAGTGTTTGGGACGGGAGTACAATGTCCCACACACACGCAGCATTAGAGGATATCTGTGTTTGGGACGAGAGTACAATGTCCCACACACACAGCATTAGAGGCTCTCGGTGTTTGGGACGAGAGTACAATGTCCCACACACACGCAGCATTAGAGGCTCTCAGTGTTTGGGGCGATAGTACAATGTCCCACACACACGCAGCATTAGAGGCTCTCGGTGTTTGGGGCGATAGTACAATGTCCCACACACACGCAGCATTAGAGGATCTCAGTGCTTGGGGCGAGAGTACAATGTCCCACGCACGCAGCATTAGAGGCTCTCAGTGTTTGGGGCGAGAGTACAATGTCCCGCACACACACGCAGCATTAGAGGATCTCAGTGCTTGGGGCGAGAGTACAATGTCCCACGCACGCAGCATTAGAGGCTCTCAGTGTTTGGGGCGAGAGTACAATGTCCCACACACACAGCATTGGAGGCTCTCGGTGTTTGGGGCGAGAGTACAATGTCCCACACACACAGCATTGGATGCTCTCGGTGTTTGGGATGAGAGTACAATGTCCCACACACGCAGCATTAGAGGATTTCGGTGTTTGGGGTGAGAGTACAATGTCCCACACACACACACGCAGCATTAGAGGATCTCGGTGTTTGGGGCGAGAGTACAATGTCCCACACACACGCAGCATTAGAGGATCTCGGTGTTTGGGACGAAAGTACAATGTCCCACACACACGCAGCATTAGAGGATCTCGGTGTTCGGGGCGGGAGTACAATGTCCCACACGCAGCATTAGAGGCTCTCGTGTTTGGGGTGAGAGTACAATGTCCCACACACGCAGCATTAGAGGCTCTCAGTGTTTGGGGCGAGAGTACAATGTCCCACACACGCAGCATTAGAGGCTCTCGGTGTTTGGGACGGGAGTACAATGTCCCACACACACGCAGCATTAGAGGATCTCTGTGTTTGGGGTGAGAGTACAATGTCCCACACACGCAGCATTAGAGTATCTCAGTGTTTGGGACGGGAGTACAATGTCCCACACACACGCAGCATTAGAGGATATCTGTGTTTGGGACGAGAGTACAATGTCCCACACACACAGCATTAGAGGCTCTCGGTGTTTGGGACGAGAGTACAATGTCCCACACACACACACGCAGCATTAGAGGATCTCGGTGTTTGGGGCGAGAGTACAATGTCCCACACACACGCAGCATTAGAGGATCTCGGTGTTTGGGACGAAAGTACAATGTCCCACACACACGCAGCATTAGAGGATCTCGGTGTTCGGGGCGGGAGTACAATGTCCCACACGCAGCATTAGAGGCTCTCGTGTTTGGGGTGAGAGTACAATGTCCCACACACACAGCATTAGAGGCTCTCAGTGTTTGGGGCGAGAGTACAATGTCCCACACACGCAGCATTAGAGGCTCTCGGTGTTTGGGACGGGAGTACAATGTCCCACACACACGCAGCATTAGAGGATCTCTGTGTTTGGGGCGAGAGTACAATGTCCCACACACGCAGCATTAGAGTATCTCAGTGTTTGGGACGGGAGTACAATGTCCCACACACACGCAGCATTAGAGGATATCTGTGTTTGGGACGAGAGTACAATGTCCCACACACACAGCATTAGAGGCTCTCGGTGTTTGGGGTGAGAGTACAATGTCCCACACACACACACGCAGCATTAGAGGATCTCGGTGTTTGGGGCGAGAGTACAATGTCCCACACACACGCAGCATTAGAGGATCTCGGTGTTTGGGACGAAAGTACAATGTCCCACACACACGCAGCATTAGAGGATCTCGGTGTTCGGGGCGGGAGTACAATGTCCCACACGCAGCATTAGAGGCTCTCGTGTTTGGGGTGAGAGTACAATGTCCCACACACGCAGCATTAGAGGCTCTCAGTGTTTGGGGCGAGAGTACAATGTCCCACACACGCAGCATTAGAGGCTCTCGGTGTTTGGGACGGGAGTACAATGTCCCACACACACGCAGCATTAGAGGATCTCTGTGTTTGGGGCGAGAGTACAATGTCCCACACACGCAGCATTAGAGTATCTCAGTGTTTGGGACGGGAGTACAATGTCCCACACACACGCAGCATTAGAGGATATCTGTGTTTGGGACGAGAGTACAATGTCCCACACACACAGCATTAGAGGCTCTCTGTGTTTGGGACGAGAGTGCAATGTCCCACACACACGCAGCATTAGAGGCTCTCAGTGTTTGGGGCGATAGTACAATGTCCCACACACACGCAGCATTAGAGGCTCTCGGTGTTTGGGGCGATAGTACAATGTCCCACACACACGCAGCATTAGAGGATCTCAGTGCTTGGGGCGAGAGTACAATGTCCCACGCACGCAGCATTAGAGGCTCTCAGTGTTTGGGGCGAGAGTACAATGTCCCGCACACACACGCAGCATTAGAGGATCTCAGTGCTTGGGGCGAGAGTACAATGTCCCACACACACAGCATTGGAGGCTCTCGGTGTTTGGGGCGAGAGTACAATGTCCCACACACACAGCATTGGAGGCTCTCGGTGTTTGGGATGAGAGTACAATGTCCCACACACGCAGCATTAGAGGATTTCGGTGTTTGGGGTGAGAGTACAATGTCCCACACACACACACGCAGCATTAGAGGATCTCGGTGTTTTGGGGCGAGAGTACAATGTCCCACACACACGCAGCATTAGAGGATCTCGGTGTTTGGGACGAAAGTACAATGTCCCACACACACGCAGCATTAGAGGATCTCGGTGTTCGGGGCGGGAGTACAATGTCCCACACGCAGCATTAGAGGCTCTCGTGTTTGGGGTGAGAGTACAATGTCCCACACACGCAGCATTAGAGGCTCTCAGTGTTTGGGGCGAGAGTACAATGTCCCACACACGCAGCATTAGAGGCTCTTGGTGTTTGGGACGGGAGTACAATGTCCCACACACACGCAGCATTAGAGGATCTCTGTGTTTGGGGCGAGAGTACAATGTCCCACACACGCAGCATTAGAGTATCTCAGTGTTTGGGACGGGAGTACAATGTCCCACACACACGCAGCATTAGAGGATATCTGTGTTTGGGGCGAGAGTACAATGTCCCACACACGCAGCATTAGAGGATCTCGGTGTTTGGGGTGAGAGTACAATGTCCCGCACACACGCAGCATTAGAGGCTCTCTGTGTTTGGGGCGAGAGTACAATGTCCCACACACGCAGCATTAGAGGATCTCAGTGTTTGGGGCGAGAGTACAATGTCCCACACATGCAGCGTTAGAGGATTGAACACTTCAGGACCTCACAGACAATGTATGGAAAGAAAAAGTTGCATGGTGCTCTAAACAAAAATCACAGCTAGAAATAATGGTAACTTTGAATGTACAGCGGATTACAACTCCAAAGAAGGCAAAATATTAGGCTAGGATATTAGATTACACCCATATACCTGTTGGATGTGTAACTGGAAAATAAAGTCCCACATGCAATGAGGTAAGGACAGTATACACCTGCCGGTGTCCAGCATTAGTACAACATCATGGTAATAACATGGGGTAACAGACAAAATCCTTGCAGCCACTTATGGAAAAGGAGAGTAAAAAGGGCTCATTTAAGAGTGTAACTCACGCAATTGTAGAGCCTGGTATATCACTTCTCCTGGGGTGTACCGTGCCTCCGTTATCAAGGTGATAAAGGGCCACAAGCCCGAAACGCGTAGGTGTTCTGTTTTTGTACTTTTGATCCATTAAACTTTTATTGTGGGAACGCACCTCTGTGTTAACTTTTACTTCCGTGGAACCAGTGCTTCGTTTTTTTCTCTCTCTGTTCCTCACAGACAATGAAATGATTCTGGGTGCAGTTGGTGTATTTCTAGCCAGGGGTTTCGCATTAAGAATCTGAAAAATGAAGTTATACGTTTATACATCTTAGTATTGTTTAGTTTCTTAGAATTCCCGAGCAGCTCCTCGGAGCAGGGACTCCTCTTCCTAAATGTTACGTTTATGTCTGAAGCACTTATTCCCATGACCTGTTATTTCTATTTGTTACTAGTTGATATACCCAGCGTTGCCCGCGTTTAAATTTTCCTGCTCCCCCCCTCTCTACGCTCCCCCCTCTCTCTCTCGCTCTCTCTCCCCATTCCCCTCTTTCTCTCTCCCCCCGTTCACAGCATTCCGCCCCCCCCCTACACATGAATGCAGCCCCCCCTCCCCCCTGTTCATAGCTCCGGTCCCGTCCCCCACCGTTCACAGCTCCGCGCCCCCTGTTTACAGCTCTGATCCCCCCCCCCCCAGTTTACATCTCCGGTCCCCTCTGAGGCCCATGGAGCAGCCTTCACTCTCTCCCCCGGAGGGCGGGAGGGTTGTTTGGCCTCTCAGTGTTGGGTGGGGGGGCGGTGTCGGGAGGTTTGCGTGGCGCTCGCTCACTGGGGGTGCGGTTGGGAGGATGTCTCGGCAGCGGTGGCTCACTTGGGGAGGTTCCTTACCGGCGGGGGTGTCTCGCTGTAGGGTGTTTATCGACGGTGGCTGACTGCCGTGGTGGGTTCTTTGGCAGTGGGTCATGGGGGGGCTGGTTGGTTGTCGGTAGCTCACTCACTGTGGGGCTGGTGGGTTGGTTATCGGCGGCTGTCCGCTGCGGGGGTGGGCTGCGGTTTGCACGACGGTCGCTCTGGTATTCCCCCCCGTTCACAGGTCCTGTCCCCCCCAGTTCCCAGGTCCGAAAGTGGCCCTGGCCGCAGAGCCGCTAACAGAAATCATGGGGCCCAGGACAAATGAAAGGAGCAGGGCCCTCCTCCCCAACCCATAGCGCACCTAGCACGGATTTTTTTTTTTTTAGCGCGCAACGTTTAAATAACCCCCAAATACATATAGAAAAAACCCCCACCCCTCCCCCAATACATATAACAATATACCCCAAATGCCACCAAAAACATATACAAAATATACCTCCACCACCCAACACATATTAAAATATTCCCCAACCCCCCAATACATATATAAAATACACCCCTAATACAAATAAAACTGACACTTACCTTGTGGATGGTCTCAGGTTAGGGCTGGTGGTTGGGGTGGGGGGGAGGCTGCGGGAGGGGGGGGCGGTGTGCCGGTTGGTTAGGGAGGGCCGGTGGCTGTGAAGGGGGGCCGTTGCTATGGGGGGCGGTTGGCTGTACATACAATACATATATAAAAGAACCCAACCCCCACCAATACATGTATAAAATACCCTAACCCCTCAATAAATTTATAAAATACCCCAAGTCCCTAATACATTTATAAAAGACCCCCCAATTCATATAAAAATCAGACTTACCTTGGGGCTGAACTCAGGTCAGGCCGGTGGCTGCAGGGGGTGGGTGCCGGTGTGCTGCTGGTGGGTGCCGGTGTGCTGCGGGGGGGATGTGGGTGTGCTGTTGGGGGGGGTGCTACATGGGGGACGGATGCTGCGGGGGGTGTGGGTGTGCTGCGGGGGGGGGGGAAGGTTTGCCAGGGTGCTGTGGGTGTTTTTTGTGTGCAGGGGGGGGGGGGGGGGCGGGTGTGCTGCTGGGATGGGGGGGCCTGATGCTGCAGGGGGTTTGGGTGTGCTGCAGGGGGAGGGAGTCAGGGAAGGTGTGCCGGGGTGCTGCAGGTGCTGTTGGTGTGCGTGGGGGGGGGGGAGTTGCTGCTTTGAGGTGCGGGGGTGCTGCGGGGGGGGGCAATGCTGCAGGGGGAGGGAGCCAGGGAAGGTGTGCCGGGGTGCTGCAGGTGTTGTTGGTGTGCGCGGGGGGTGCGGGTGTGCTGCAGGGGTGTGGGGGGAGGGAGTGCTGCGGGTGTTGTTGGTGTGTGCGGGGGGTGCAGGTGTGCTGTGGGGGTGCTGCAGGGGGGTGCGGGTGTGCTGCGGGGTAGTGTGGGTGTGCTCCGGGGGGGGCCCGATGCTGCGGGGGGGGGGGGGGAATGTGTGCCAGGGTGCTTTTGGTGTTGTTGGTGTGCTCGGGGGGGTGCGTGTGCGATGCGGGGGGGTGTGGGTGTGATGTGGGGTGTGTGTGTGTGATGCGGGGGGTGCGTGTGTGATGCGGGGGGGTGCTGCGCGGGGAGAAGGTGTGCTGCAGGTGTTGTTGGTGTGCGCGGGTGTGCTGCGGGGTAGAGTGGGTGTATCACACAGCAGCTCTACACACACACAACACTGCAGCTCTACACACACACACACACCACACACACACACACACACACACACACACACACACACACACACACACACACACACACACACACACACACACACACACACACACACACACACACACACACACACACACACACACACACACACACACCAGCCACTTACTAAACATTGCAGACTTCCCCTCCCCCAATTCAACTGAATCTGCTCAGAAAATATGTCAGCTTGGGAGGGGGAGGAGTCAACCCGTGGCTGATACGTCCTGACCAATCCCCTACCCTGTCTCAGAGCTGTTACTTCATACAGACGAATCCCCTGCCCTGTCTCAGCTGTTCTGAAAACTGATTGGCTGGAAATAAACACTTTGAAAACTACACATTACAAGTTGCTTAAATTCCGGGCATTACTGATTGGATAATGCCCGGAATTTTAACCAATCAGAAAGCAGGTTTTTCAATAATGCCCTGAATTTTACTGCTTTAGCCTATAATATAGGATAACTGTCCAGTTTATGGGACACACTGTGTAAGGTCTGGGTATATACTGGTGTACAGCTTCTCTCTCTCTCTCCCACGCTGCAGTGACTCTCAGTAGTAATCAAGGAGTTGCCCATTTTAAAGGTTTCCTGATCCAGGCTCGTGCTGGCAGCAGTAACACCCCACTGGGCTCCTTCCAGATCAGCGGCTCAGACGCACAGGCCTTGACGTGTAGCACTCCGGCGGTGAGTCTCCGCCATTTTGTTATTACATTTCTGGAGGGCTCAGGACAGGTTTATGCAACAGAGAAATGTATTGGGGATAACGTATTCAGGGTTTAGGAGCACTCACGGTATAGTATTCCTGCCACGGCTGCATAGAGGATCACGTAGCCAGGAAGGGAACTTGTACTATATGTAGTAAAGGAAGAAGAATCCAGGTGCCTGTAGGCGGACGCTCACAGAGGTATGCAAGGCAGACTGATTATAGTGAAATTAAATAAGCCTTTTATTGCGCCTTTTCCTTAACATCAGGAAACCATCCAAACAAGGCGTAAACAAAGCTTCTATTCACTTGGGAGTATTTCTAGTGAAAAACTATGCAGTTCACAACTCCCTTAGATAAGCATGTCTCCCAGCCCCAAACATATAGCATGAAATGAACAGATATAAAAAGTCTTGTAAATAAAAGTCTTATCTGTTCCTTGTGGTTTGGAGGGGAAATCTTCTCTGTCCCTGGTTGCTACCTTTTCTTCAGGGTTTGTCAGCATTCAGGTTTAGAAATTTCCCCTGTGTCTTGAAAGCAGCTTTGCTGTTTCTTCTGGCAGGGCTCAAGACAAGTGTCTCCAAGTTCAGCTCAGGTGTGAGCTAAGGAGTCTCTCTTCCTGTCTCAACAGACAGGCTTTTCTAAGCCATATAATCAGTCAGGTGGTGTTTGTTAATTTGCTACCAGAAGTTAACCACCACACTGCTGGATTAGAGGCACATTACCTGAACAGGGATAACTCCACTATTACATACCTCCCCTATTTGTGGGAAGCTCGGGCTTGCCACGGCCGAAGCCCATCCTTCCACTCTCATTCTAGATATCTCTGTGACTTGAATGAGAGTGGATGGAGGAAGAAAACCCTCAGTCCTGCTGGGATTGGAGACCTTTCTCCAGTTTATTCGTGTCTCCTCCTGAAGGTGCTTGAGATCCGCACTCCTCAGTCGCTCGAGGAGGACTTTTTCTAAGTATAGTCTTTTTGCTACGTGCGTGGTCATGAGATTTCCCTAGCGTCGGGTGCTCGTCTTATTGTAGGCATACTGTATGGCAGTAGTTGCAGAGCATTTCAAAACAGCCCTTTGAGTTTTCCGCTCTTGAAGCTGTCTCTCTGCCCTTTTCCCACTCAATGGGGTTGCTAGTTCAGCCTCTTTGGGGTTAAGTTGCAATTCCACACCCACCTCCAGAGAATGTCCCATCTTTTCAGCTTCATCAGCTAAGGATTCTTCTGGTTTTGATTCAGCACGTGTACCTTCTTTTGTTGCCTGTTGGGTGGATGATGGTTTTGCTAGTGCTTGTTTAGGTGGTTCAAATTTTGCAACCTTGTCTTTCAGATGAGCGGTATTCCCAGCTCTCACTGTACCCTTGTCTTTATGGGTTTTTGAGGCTGTGGAATACTGACGCTTAGTCAGGGTCAATACTTGTCCTTGTAGGATTGTAATCTCATCCGCGAGAGATCCCTGTTTTTTGAGTGCGTCTTGCAAGTCTCTTCTCAGGGAATTTATCTGCACGCTTTGCTTTCTCTGAGCTTGCTTCCACTTTTTTATTGCATTGTGAAGCACTATGAATTTCTTTGCTCGGGCCACAGTTACTTGTTTTAGTTTCTGGACCTTCTTGTGCTCCCTTTTGTGCCGGGTCACCTGGGTTCTAAGCTTGGCCTCTAGAGATGCTTTGGTGACGCTTAGGGTAGCCTTCAGTTTCTCATGCTGCTTTGTGGAGACATACTGGGTCATCAGACGTTCCTGCAGCACTTGAACTTCTTTAACAGCCTGCAGATTTTCTTCCTGCAGAGTTCGCTGCTTCTCCTCGGCCTTCTCAAGGTGCGTACGCAGACCTTGCAGTTGGTTCTGCAGTCGGTGCTCTGCTTCAAACTTCTCACCTTCCAAAAGTCTATTTATTTCCTTAAGCTCGTGTAGCTTTTCATTCTTTTCCTTGACTTCGTCTGTCAACGGAAATTTTTCTTCTTTCAGTTTTAAGTTCTCTCTTTTTAATCTTAAATTTTCTCCTTTTTCAGTCTCTGTACTATTCAGGGCCTCTTTGCAGTCCTCCTTCCATTTACGCACATCGGCTTTGAGAATGACAGTCTCCTGGCTTGAGACTTCCTTCTCTAGGTTGAGGGTCTGAAGCTCCTTCTGAGAGACTTTGAGATCTGTATCAAGATTGACAATAGTTTCTTTAGATTTGTCCAGCTCCTCAGTGAGACTGTGTAGTTCCTTTCTGGAAACTTCCAGATCTGTGCGGCAGCTGTTGGTCTCATGATGTGAGGCATCCAGTGCTCTGCGGAGTTTGTGAAACTCTTTCTGAGATACGTCCACCTCTGTCCGGACATTGTTGACCTCCTGTTGTGAGGCATTCAGATCTACGCGAAGAGTGTGAACCTCTTGCTAAAAGACTGTCATCTGCTTTAGTGCCTCCTCATACTTCTGCTTCAGCTTAGTCATCATTTTATCAGATTGGCTCTGCTTTTCATCCATGGCGGAAATAGTTACATTTGCAGTATCTAGCTCAGTCTTGAGATCGTCCAATTCTGTCCTGGCTGCAGAGTACATTGCGAGCACGTGTTCCTGTAGCTTCACGTTATTTTTCAGTAGCTCCGCGTAACCATCTTTTTTTTGTTTCAATTATTCACGGAGTATATCACAGCCAGCCTGACATTTTTCAGGGCATCCTCAGGGCTGGTGAAGGGATCGACACTCACTGGTTCCGGCTCCGCTTTCCTGGGACGGTTGGTTGAGGGTTCCTCAATGTTGGCACCGGTCTGACACTTCTTTGGGGTACACGACTTCTGCCTTGAGCCCTCTGGATATTCGGTTAACTGCGAGACGAATTCTCAATTTTCTCTAGGCTGCAGGGCAACTCGGCCCCCCTTTTCCTCCCCAGGATCTGCAGACGTGTCTGTTCCTTCCACGGTAAGTGAAGAACCGCTTTTCTTTTTCCGCCTTTTTGATTTGGATGACACCGTCCCTTCAGGGATACTGGGGTCTCCATCTTCATTTGAAATTTTAGCAGCGTCACTGGATCCACCCAGCTTTTCTTGCAACTGTAATAGCTGACGGAAATATTCAGTGATCCACTGCTCCCGCTCTTTCTCCTGCTGATCATATTCGTCATCAAAGGGAGCGGTCTTTTCGGTTCGTGCCGAGTTCAGGCACCCCCACCATTCTTGGGGTGTTTTGTGGGTGTGACTCAGTTCGGGTTCCCCGTAAGAGATGTCTTCCTCTTTATTGGACTGGAAGGGCCACTCTTCCGTGGGGTAGGGTTCATTACAGGAACGCTGCATCTTGTCCTCCATTTTTAGGCTATCAGGTGTAATTTTCTTCCTGACCTCAGGAGGCGCTATTGCAGCTGTTGCCACTGTATTTGCTAGAACCCCCAATTGTGGTAGTCCTACAGGTGGGCATATTTTGCTTGTAGAAGTCGTAGCTCTCACAGGCATCTCTGTAGACTTTTTCTTTCTTGGGTAAGTTTTACAATATCAGCAGTACTGTGCATGCATTTTCTCTCATCAGGTATACAAGATGTGCAGTTGCTAGGTAAAAACGTCTATTTGCTTTACACCATTTACTTGCTAGGTGCAATCTCTCATTAGGTATGCTGAATGTGTAGTTGCTAGGTAAAAACTTCTGTTTGCTTTACACCATTTACTTGCTAGGTCAAATCTCTCTGCTTCAGCCAAATAATGGGATTTTCTGTTTGAGTTCAGTCTCAACTTTGGGTATTATGACATTCACTCTTCACACCTTGGGATACCTTTTATACAGTTCAGCAATTCCTTTTTTTCTAGTAGGCAATTTTACCCTCAGCACTTGTTTACTGAAAATTCCCCTGCTTCAGCATAGTCTTGCATCAATTTTCACATTTTTCTGCATATACTCCATTCACAACTGGTAGTCCTATGCGGTGTGGCAGCCTTTACTTGCAGAATCAGTACCGCTCATGGGTCACCATCTGTATTCACTGCTTCAGCTAAACATTTGAAAATAACAAATGACTATCCCTTTCAAGGGCTAACTCACTTCTTGAACCCTGACTATGGCTGGAAGGCAAACCCCCTATTTCAATGACCATATTACACTTTATTGTGATAGGCAAATAAGGTTTTACCTGCTTCAGCAGTCTCTCTCTCCTCTTGGGATTGGGGAAAAGAGTACATTTGTGGTTTTGTAAGTTTCAGTGCAGTAGTGTGTATCACTTTAACTCTGATCTCTGCTGCATGAATGTTTTTTTTTTTTTTTTTTAAGTTGCTCAGACTGTTTGTAGGCAAAAAGCATAAAAAAAATTTCACAGAACAAATCTCCGGTCCCTTCTAACTTCAAAGACCACCTCTCGTCCCACTTCGGACACCATATGTAGGCGGACGCTCACAGAGGTATGCAAGGGAGACTGATTATAGTGAAATTAAATGAGCCTTTTATTGCGCCTTTTCCTTAACATCAGGAAACCATCCAAACAAGGGGTAAACAAAGCTTCTATTCACTTGGGAGTATTTCTAGTGAAATACTATGCAGTTCACAACTCCCTTAGATAAGCATGTCTCCCAGCCTCAAACATGTAGCATGAAATGAACAGATATAAAAAGTCTTGTAAATAAACGTCTTATCTGTTCCTTGTGGTTTGGAGGGAAAATCTTCTCTGTCCCTGGTTGCTACCTTTTCTTCAGGGTTTGTCAGCATTCAGGTTTAGATGTTTCCCCTGTGTCTTGAAAGCAGCTCTACTGTTTCTTCTGGCAGGGCTCAAGACAAGTGTCTCCAAGTTCAGCTCAGGTGTGAGCTAAGGAGTCTCTCTTCCTGTCTCCAGAGACAGGCTTTTCTAAGCCATCTAATCAGGCAGGTGGTGTTTGTTAATTGACTACCAGCAGTTAACCACCACACTGCTGGATTAGAGGCACATTACCTGAACAGGGATCACTCCCCTGTTACAGTGCCCCAATGGTCTTTGGGGAAGAGAAAATGGTTTATTCAAGCAAGATCAATGTATCGGTCTTGACACGGGTTCCAGAGTGACCTAAACGTTGATCCTGCTGGAATAAACACCTTGTTCTTCACCAAAAACCATTGGAATGCCCGTATTCTTCTTCCATTCGAGGGAAAGTAGACATTGGGCAGCTTTATATTACAAGCAGATTGAAGAGGCGTGGATGCCGCCATCACTCCAAGTTCCTGGGTTTGGGGTTCCACCAGTAGACTTTTGAGGCACCTGTGGAAGACAAGAACGAGCTGAAATGTTCGTGTGTGAAATCTAAAGGATGACCAAACACCTTTGTTTCAATCCATCTAATTTTCCTGTAAGTCCTTAGGACGCATAGAGACAAAGGATGAACCTAAGATCGCACCGGATCATCAGTACGGATACATTGTATTAGTGCCATCAAACTTAGGCCATAGAGCACGTGACTGTGCGCAAGATGAAAATTATTTTGCCACGTGACGGCCAGGTCAAGTGAGCGGTTCAGCTAAAGAGGGCAAACCAGGTCCTTGACGTCACGGCCACGCCTCTGACATGCCTCCCATTACACGTGTCATAGACATTTTACAGTCGACGCATCGCTCAAGCAACAGGCGCACGTGATACCATGCGTTCCTTCACGCGTGCCTACCATATCCACGGCCTAAATGTCTCTTCTTTTCCCACAGAGCGCAGTGAGTCATACGTCTGACAACAACAAAGCAAGTGTGCAGGTGACGTGGGTAGCACCAAGCACCAACATCCCAGATATTCAGTTCAGGTAAATCCCTGGCCAGTGCCCCCTTCTGACACCTGAGAGAATCACTAATCGAGAAGATATTCCTACTTATACTAACTCTAAAAACCTGCTGTCCAAACATTTCACTGTCTGAGAATGTGCAGCTTGTGACCCGAGCAAAACATGTCTCATTAATCTGTCTGTTATCAGGGCCACGGTTGTGCAAGTAAAAACGATCTACTGGAATAATGTTCTTGGTCCAAAACTCACATACATCAAAGTACCTGCCAGCACCAACGCAACAGCGGCGTCCGGTGCAACAATGACGTCCGGGACCACAGCAGCGTCCGGGGCAACAGCAGCGTCCAACGCAACAGCGGCATCCAATACAACAGCGACATCAGTGGCGTCCGTGGCATCAGTAAAGTCCGTGGCATCAGCGGCATCTGGATCATCAGCGGGGTCAGGATCATCAGCGGGGTCAGGATCATCAGCGGGGTCAGGATCATCAGCGGGGTCAGGATCAGCAGCGGGGTCAGGATCAGCAGCGGGGTCAGGGTCATCAGCGGCATCCGGGGCATCAGTGGTGCCCGGGGCATCAGTGGCATCCGGGGCAACTTCGGCTTTAGGTGGACATGGTAAACACAGCGGATTCCGACTCTTTGTAAGTAGGATAATGTATATTTTTCTTTCATGTTATAATGCAAATATATTATTGCTTAGCCCTGTCCAACTAGAAGGATAGCCAAGAGGGGTCAAACAGAGGACATCTAGTCCCTCTGACCCTTCTCCCTTCCCGTCCTGTTTGAGGTAGACGGTAATTAGTCAGGGCAGGTACAGTACCTGGGCAGAATACCTGTTCAACACACAGAGCACGAAATACTCGCTGAACCCTGGGTAAGTACAGGTAGCTGCACTAGGGGTAAAACATTCATACAAACCACCAAGAAAACACCTCAGGAGAGAGATGATTTCAAACCCCAAAAACATGCTCTCATAGTGCTGCAGTTTGCTGGTTACAAAGTGCTGGGATAGTAACATAGGATGAGAGAGGTAGATGCAGAGTCAATGTGAGGGGTAGGCCAGACATCTCTGCATGGACAACCTGAAGTTACAGGTCAGTAAAGAATTGCACCCGTACGGGGTGTGGCGATGGAGGGGAGGGGGGGGGGAGGAGACTGGGGGAGGGGGGGGGAGATATGAAGTGATACTGATCCTGGGTAAATTCTATGTACAATATATTTCACTCATCCAGAATGTTGATGAGTGACAATTACTGATAGAAAAGAGACAACTGTATTGATACAATAAATACAATAATTCAGCATGGAACTATAGAAGTGGCCATGTACAGTAATACAGGGCAACAGAAGAAAAACATCCTACAGTCGTCAAAAGGTTTCCTCGCCCCCAGGGCAGGAGCAGCTGCAGCTTGGAGAGCTGCCACAGCTCAATGTGTTGGGATTACATTCACTAGAGATACATTTGGTGAGCACCAGGAAGTAAGATACAGGTGCTTGCTCAGTCGAGCGGAGATAACTGGATACTCGTGACAACAGAATCCAGACACAGTAATCTGGATTACAGAGGCAGCATGGAACCGTAACAATTCTAATCATACACCAAAACTGATACCCTGTGATTAACTTAATTGCATAGAAAATCTGATTTATGAGGAGAGGCTACAGTAGCTTATTTAGATTTATTTACATTAGAACAGGGGCATCTAAGAGGGGATATGATAACTATATACAAATATATTATGTGTCAATACAAGAGCTTTCAAAAGAACTATTCATCCCACGGGCAGTACAAAGGACTCGGGGCCATCCCTTAAGGTTGGAAAAAATTAGATTTCACCAGCTGCAAAAGAAAGGGTTCTTTACAGTAAGGGCAGTTAAAATGTGGGGATCATTACCCATGGAGACTGTGATGTCAGATACAATAAATATCTTCAATAAAAAGGTTGGACATCTTTTTAGAAAGGGAAGGTATACAGGAATATACCAAATAAGTAAACATGGGAAGAATGTGGATACAGGGAGAAATCTGATTGCTGTTCGGATTCTGTTCTGATTGTGAAGCCGGCCAATCAGTTTAAAACCGGAAGAAAATAGGCTGTTACTGGGTTCAGGAAGGAATTCATTTTTCCACCTCGGGAGATATCATTGGATGATATGTCACTGTGTTTTTTTGTTTGCCTTCCTCTGGATCAATATACTGTAAGTACGGATATAGGATAAAGTATCTGTCATGTAAATCTTAGCATGGGTTGAATTTTTTCAACCTCATCTACTTTGTAACTATGTAAGTACGTAACATTGCGGTAATAACGCTTGTAATTTCTTTTTCCCGGGTGCGATATTAACTCAACTTCAACGGTCATTCATGTATCTGGCCCTTAATATCTCCCACCACCACACCCAGGTGTGTAATATTCTTCACATACCTGTAAATTCAGGTTCTCATGCAGAATACCTGTTACCTAGTCTCTGAGTTGGGAGTGTTTGGCTGAATTTAGTTGAAAAAATCAGGCGTGGGGGTACAGCAGGAACTCTGGGATACTCCCTTCTCTCAGCCAGGAGGGATCTGGCAGTGTGATTATCTTCCCACCCTCGCCTTCGCTTTCCTGTGTTCAACAGACAATCATTATAAGGCTGGTTTGGGATGCCATGTTTGTACGCTTGTCATCTTGTTATTTTATATAAGCTATGGCTTGTCACAGTATGCCTGGAGTCCCTGTCTAAGGTAAGGGATTAGATATGGGTTACTTGGTCCCCTGTTGGAGGCGGTTGGTAAGTAGTAGGGGAAATTGGCCTTGAGGCAGTTCCTGATGCTGCTTAACTTTTGATGGACATTACATATTTATAGCCTCTTTGCATGAGACAATTTTAGGGTTTGGCCACAGTGCCGGCCTGTCCATTACGCGAACCTAGGCAGTCACCTAGGGCGCCAAGGTCCTAGGGGCACTTTAATAATAATAATAATAATAATAATTTTTTCCTCTTATTATTTTGTATTTATTTATCTTTTTTTTTAGTTATTTTTCTTTTTTTTGTCCAGTATTTTGGCACCCTATTATTTTTATTTTGTGTCGCACTGGGCTGCGGTCGCACCCCCTGCAGCTCTGATAGCTACGCCACTGTTTATTTTATTTTGGGGGCGCAAATTTAAAGTTTTGTCTAGGGTGCATGAAATCCTTGTGCCGGCCCTGGGTTTGGGTATTATTAGTTGGGTCCAGATTTTGGTGTTAATATTGGTATATGTTTGTATTGTGGTTAATAAATGTTTTGTCCTTTACCTCCATCAGGGTGTCAGTGTCCAGTTTTTTTAGGGTCTCAGCAAAAACAGAGACATCAAGTTAAAGTTACACAAGTGCTCACACTCACATAGAGTTATTTTACAAGATGGCACCTCTACTACACTATTTTCTATTCAGGTTACTCTTGTACACGAGGAGGCCCGTCTAACATCGTATTGTGTTATTATCCCTACCAGCATTAAATGGGTTAAACATTGTCTGTGCAGAGTTCTAGTTCCTGAATTGCTAATGGACAAATGGAAAAATGGAGATTTGTTGCAGGTTGTGATACCTTTTAATGGACAGCCAGGTCCCTTCATTGGATGTACTGGTGACCAACATCATTGTGAGCATTTCTATACTATACTGGAACTTTCACTGCATAGAATTGACTTTCCCTGCTTGTCTTTCAGGCTCCTGCCCTGTACGAGCTCACGTTCTACGCCATGATTGTGGTGGCCGCCCTCCTCAGAGTCTGAAGATAACCTCGTTCTCAGTGACGGAGACAGGTTCCAAGGATGAAGACTCCATGTATTATGGACTATAGTATATAACTATCATATTATGGGCCATATTTACTAAGCCACGTTACTCCACAGGACACCTTCTGTTCTGGAAGACACCTTACATTCTGTTAAATAATAATCATTCTTATTATTATTTCTTGTTCAGAAAGATTTCAAAACTTCAGAAGATGGTTTTCCAATTGACAGTCAATTTATTCTTACAAAGTTACTTACAAATGAAAGTTGATAACAGACATATGCTTCTGCTGTTAATTCATGGAACGAAGGATGCCTTGTGTCTCACACGTGGCTTCGGTGGTACTTGCAGTGAGTGTGTGTTCTTGACTAGAGACCAGGAGCAAAGAGAAAGTTGCTAAATGGTAACTGGTATTAAGGGTTATTAAACTCTGTCCCTTCCTGCCTTGTGTCTATGACAAAGACATGTTCCCCTGCTGCAGAGTCTGATTTCCTGCAAGGCCTTGAAACACTATACTAAGCCAAACCCCCCACCACCTGTAATGAATTAAAACCTCATTTGAGATTCAGTTCCCTTTGTTACATAAAAATTCAAAACCTTAGAACTCTATTCTCATGCAATGGTTTCCATATTAATTCTCATTCATCCATTTTAATACATATAGATATATATATATATATATTGCATTACATTTTATAGGTGCCATTTGTGAGTAAAAGTGTATATGCTGTTAATGTAGATTGATGCTGAGAATCAGAGCCCATGGAAAAGATGATACAACATTTCGGAGACACATCACACTTTACAATGTGGGTTCGGGTGTTTATTTCGTATTTGTCATGAAAGATTTCTATTAATGAATGATTAATCTTGGGATCACGCTGCTTGTGGTCCCAAAGCTCCTGGGACCAGAAAAAAAGTGGAGGGGACAGATTGAAATTAAATGTATTGTGGTGTGGAGGAATGGACTGGCCGGTGGAATGGTACATGAGGTCGTGGCCGTCCCACTGCAACAAACTCCCTGCCGACGTTTAACCGCAGGGGGACTCCCTGCAGTATCTGCTCCGCCATTGGTCCCTCCGCTGCCGGCCGCTTCTACAGGAAGGTAAGTGTTTGGGTAGGGGGTTAACTTTAGGGGTTTAGTGGTTAGAGTAGGGGGATAACGTTAGGGGTTTTAGCGGTTAGGGTAGGGGGATAACTGTGATGGTTGGAGGTAGCTGGCTTTCATTAATAAATGTGAAACCCGGCTGGTTGTTTCCAGAGACCGTGGGTAATGGGCCGAGAGGCTTAGCTTGTGGGTCCAGTAAGGTAAAACCATGCATTTTCTGTAACCATTGTCACAGGAGACCAGGCAATTTACACCTTTTTACCAGGATCATTCATTGAGCAAAACAAGTTGTTGACATAAATTGTAAATGTATTCGCATACACACAGTGGAACACAAAATACAGGAAAAAAGACACTTACTGGGGGTCTGGGATCGAAAACTAGACTCTGCTAGGTGCAGGGAACTCTAAATAAGAGTTTTCCCCTGACTGGGACTTAGCCCGGAATCTCCTGGTACCCAGGTACCCAAATTAGCGTGAAGTTCCACACGCCACCACTCCCCTGTCTCCGGAGGACTTGGTTTTTCTTGACCGGTCTTACTGTAGTTCCAAACTATCTGGACCTAAAATCGGCCTGAATTCCCATCCGCGATCGCTACGTTAATTTCTGAGAACTTGGCCGCGAAAAGCTGGACTTTTTTCCGGACACACTTTTCTGAAACCGGTGCTCTGCTATTAGCACAAGAGCCCTTTTGAAAAGCCCGCCCGCGCTCATTTTTACTGAAGACACGAATCTGATTGGTGCATTGATCCTTATAGTATTTGGATCTCCATTCACAAAATACAACAGCCAATCAGAGCGTGGGAACTTTCTCAAGCTACCAATCAGAGACAAGCCGGTAGAAAAAGCCGGGTTAGCTGGAAATCTGAATGAACCAAAGGGCATGCGCATGTTGGCACCTCCAGCCCTGGTTCCCTCAATGACACCCATGGTGACAGGCTCCTCCAATTCTGGCAGAACAACTGGCAGCCCATGGAGACTGCCATTGATCCCCGGACCTGGGTACTTAGCCTTTTCCTGCTGCCTGTTTGCCTTTCACACCTCTGGCATCCTCTGACTGCTCTGAACTCCGATGTACATTAGACTTACTGGCACCAACTTGGTAGCCCTGGCAGTCTATGGGACACCGGTTCCGAAAGCCCATTACATTACAGTACACAACAGTACGTTACAGTGTGTTACAATGTATTAATAAACTATCCTTTAATAAATCCCTAAGTCACTGGGTATGGGGAATAAAATAGAAAGGTGTACTTTTATTTCTATCAGCCTGTATTCCCCACACACTTTCTTATGGACTTAGCTGGGACTCTGAGAGTCCCCCTACAACCCTATCTATGGTTTGGGATACCCATTAACCCAATACTGGTTCTTGGATACCTGGCACTAAATGGGGTACCCCTATGTTACCCCAGGATTCCCGCAGCTACAGGGATACTTTTCATCCATGAGCCTCTTTAACCTTTACGGGCTATGCTGAAGCAGGGAACCCTAGCGGTGAGTCGCGGTTACGTTTTCAAGGGGTGATATTGCTGGGACAATGTGCCTACATGTATCCAGGAATCAGGCATGATTCCCGGGTTACAGTTTTAGGGGAACCAACAATTCCGGACCCGACTACCTAGGCACATTCTTTCAACAATTCCCCCAGAAAACACCCCTTGAAACTCATGCCCCAGCAATCCCTGCTCGCTGACATGCCCAGAAAGATAAAAACACAGAAAATATCTTTATTACAATTCATGCATTTTAAAGATACATTTTTACTAGGTCCAAGAGCTACCTCTCTTGAACCCTTATATATGGATCAGGGGCAACCATTCATGGGCTTGACCTTTATTGAGAACCTGGTTACCCCCTTACCATCACAACCATGTTCCCATATAAGGTTCCCTGCAGGGTTTTGGATAGGAATGCCAAGTAGGGTTGTGATTTCCCCCAGGAGATAGCTGCAGGAAGGTGACTTTGGAAGCAGGGTGGATATTGGGGATCACGTAGGGTTAAAAAAAGTGTATTAAGTGTTTCTGACCGGAGTTGCCGGTAGTACTGTTATGTTACCCGCAATTAGTGTATAAGGATGGGTTTAACAATGGAAGTCCCATGTAAAGTATAGCAAAAACCTGACCTGTTTGTGGGCTTTTGGGGTTCCCGGTGTCTGAGAGACATGAGATTTTGGGAGTGTAAGTTTTAGATGGGATATTTTGGTGGAAATGTATTCCCTATGTTTGCAGGAGTGCAGGAGTACGAAGTTACTGGAGGTCCAGTAATTCTCCCCGACGTGCAGGCATGGTTTGTGGGTATGCGGGGGGAATTACACCGGGGCTGCACAGTGTCCCCCAGACTCCTAGTTTTCGAGACCAGGTATCCAAAACTAATTTCCCTCACATATATAAGGTTTCCCAAGAGATATGAGTTTATTAAGATAGTGCAGTGGTGCGTAAACTGGGGGGATTTTTCTTGGGGGGGGGGGGGTGCGGGCGGTTGCAGAGGCACAGCACTCTTCCCCAAGGCATTTAAATTAAATGCCGGGGGACCGTGCGAGGTCTATGCAACTTCAACTAACCGGGATTCAGCCGGCTTGGGTCACGTCGCCATGACAACACGGCGTAAAATGACGTGGCGGGTCATGTGACGTGATGCATTGTCATGGAAATGTGCATCGAATGATGCGGCGGGGTCACGTGATGTCACGTGAGGTGACCCTCGTCGTCATTTGACACAAGGTCACTGGGGAAGGAGGACGCAAGCTCCGGAGCCAGCACACAGGAGGGGGGAGGGGGAAGGGGGCGCCACAGAAAAACTTTGCGCACCCCTGAGATAGTGTATTGTGTTTTATACATTTTGTATTAATGTCTATACAGCTAGAGGTGGATTAGCATTACAATGCAACCAGCCCAAGTATGGGATTCCCTGTGCAAAGACATGCAGGTTTGTGGCACATGGTGAGGGGGAAGGGCTGTTGACTGGCTATCATCAGGAAAGCCTTTGTTTCACCTAGACGTATACCTATACATCTAGGTGAAACAAAGGCTTTCCTGAAGATAGCTAGTCCACAGCCCTTCCCCCTCACCATGTGCCACAAACCTGCTAGTCTTGACAGCAGGTGTTATGGGGCTTGCCAGGAAAATGGTTGCTGGGTTCAAACCCAAAGGCACGATTTTCATTGGCATGTTTTTTAATTTCCTCCTCTTCTCATTGAATGCACAACCACAATCAGTGCTCTAATTGGCTGCCAGCCCTTTCATTGTTAGCGTTAGGCATCAATCCCTATATAAAGGGAGTGCAGTGTAGCAGATAGCTCTCTTTTTGTTGGAGATTTTAAGAGACAAGGAGCTGCTGGCAGGCTTCTCAAAGGTGCTTCTGTGTGAAAGAGATGTACACACCAGCAGAGAAGCATGGAGAAATCCAGCCAGCAGGCTGGAACCAACTGGAGCGATCAGGGGAACCCGTTTTGATGAAGCAGGCGCCCTGCAACTAGGAAAGGGCTAGATCTCAACCCCCAGACCCCAGAAAGATTGTGTGTTTTCTGCATTTTGTGTTTCTGAGGTCTTCATCCGAATAAACCTCATTTTATTTCACTGCCTTGTTTTGCCTATTGACTGATCCCTTAAATATAAATGTGTTAAAAGTCTTGGTCTACTGTGACAACAGCTTTAGGGGTTTTAGTGGTTAGGGTAGGGGGATAACCGTCATGGGAGACCAGAACTTTGAACACCTTTACCACCAGATCACTATCACCCGACAGGACACAATAATTGAATAAACTAAAGTTTATTCTGGCAAGCCAGCAAACACACAAAATACACAATAACAATGTACAATAACAATGTGCCTCAGCCTGGGGGAGATTAATCTAGCCTCAACTAGGTGCAGGGGCTTGCTTTAGTAGGTTTGCCCTGAACAGCTTTTTCTCCGGCTTCTCAGTGCTATTTCACACAAAGCACATTAGAATCGCCTGCCAGGCGTGATGTCACCGTCTCCGTTGGAACTCCAGGATTTGTCTAGTGCTCTGATTATCTGTGCACCTTACATAAGCCTCGGTCACCTATCTTTTGCTGGAGCAGAGGCCGCCAATCAATCACAGCACGGATCATGATGGTGCATCAATCAGAGGACGAGTCGTCGTCCGACTGCACCAATCAGAGAAGGGGCCGGACCAAGGACTGGACTGCCCACCGGAGTGTGAGCTATGGGCTAGTAGGAAATTTGAACTGGTCACTGGGAATCGTGCCAACCGGACTGAGACCCAGCAACGGTTCCCCTGGCCAGCCCCATACCCCCTCCGGGATAAGTGCCTCAGTGTCTAGGGGGAACAAAGGCTCTGCACTGCAGAGAGCCAGATCCCAGAGCTGGTTACCAGCCCTTCCCCGCTTGCCATTGTCCCGATGCTTAACTGCTCCCAGCCCCTGTCATGACCCAGCATTTTTCTGAATGCAGCTCAGCTAAGTGAATGACTGGGTCTGCATGCAGAGAAATGATAACAACATTACTGGCTTACTAACTATATGGGGAAAATACACAAACACAGGGAATAAAGTGCTTTTATACATATACAAACAGCGTTCCCCAAGTCGCACAGTTTTCGCCTTCCAGTTATCACTAAGTGATTAGCTCTTTTCTGGAATGAGTTACACCAAATATTACAGTACATTCCAGCAAAATGAGCCTCACAGACGTGGCCATTACACACGGTATTGGAGCAGCCAGCCGGGCTTCATCTTTATTATGTGAGGCTGGCTACCCCTACAGTCACATTTTCATATCTTCAATATGAAGGCTCTGGGGTCGCTACCCCATCAGATGGCTCCCCAAGCATGAAGACTCTTGAAGTTCTGTGGTTGAGTGAACTGTGACCAGGCACGCTTTCAGAGCCTGGAACGCTGCTCCACACTCGGGGGATCAGGCTGCCAGCACCAGGAGCCGTTTCTTGGTCACCTCAGTCAAGGACTTGACCAGGGCGCTACGTTTCGACACAACCTCAATCTCCCCCTCCAAGCTTCTCCCCTTTTCTGGAAGAGGTTACACATAATAAATAGCATTCTGGCCAAATGAGCCTCACAGAGGCGCCCATTACACATGGTATTGGGGCAGCCAGCCAGGCTTCACATTTATTATGTGAGGCTGGCTGCCCCGATCATCACAGTCACTATTACCTGATATATATTATCTATATATATATAAGTCTCAAATAATGTTTGTGTGTGTACTGTATGTCTGCTGGACAGCTCATTGGCCTGTGGGCCAGGCAGGGAGGAGCCAGGCAGGGAGGAGAGAGACACACGCACACTCCCCTCACACCGTGACCACGTGCGCCTCTGACCAACACGACCAGCACCACACACACACACACACACACACACACACACACACACACACACACACACACACACACACACACACACACACACACACACACACACACACACACACACACACACACACACACACACACACACACACACGTGGTGGGTGTTGAGGTTTGACCTTGCTTGGCCTCACTCTCCCCCGTCAGCCGGACCGCACCTTCTACACACCTCCCCCTCTCCCGGTGCCCCTCACTCTCTCCCCCCTCCCCCCACCTCACCCAAACCCGGACGCTCCGCAACATCCCCAGCCGCACCATCACCCTCACGTGCGCCGCCCTGCACCGGCTCCCGGACGGAGGGGAGGTGCGGCCCTCCTGCTCAGCAGCAAACTCCAAGCTCCTCCCCCTCGCTCCCAACGAGGAACAGAGGGGAAGCGCGGCGCGGCCCTCCTGCACTCACCCTCATGTGCACTGGCTCCCGGACGGAGGGGAAGCGCGGCATGGGTCTCCTGCCACTCTTGCTCCCCCGCCAACTTCCCAAACCCACCTCATGCCCAAGCCAGATGCCACAGGGATATCAGTGCCAGGAGGGGAACCGTCTGCCGCCAGGAACCACCACCCAGTCAAGGTAAGTCACCCACCATCTCCCACCCACCCACTGTCACCCAGTCACCCACCGTCTCACACCCACCCACTGTCACACAGTCACCCACCATCTCCCACCCACCCACTGTCACCCAGTCACCCACCGTCTCCCACCCACCCACTGTCACCCAGTCAAAGTCAACCAGTCACCCACACACCCACCCAGTCACCCACACCCACCCAGTCACCCACACCCACCCAGTCACTCACTCACCCACCCAGTCACTCACCCACCCACTTTCACCCAGTCACCCACTCACTCAGTCACCCACCCAGTCACCCACTCACTCAGTCACCCACTCACTCACTCAGTCACCCACTCACTCACTCAGTCACCCACTCACTCACTCAGTCACTCACTCAGTCACTCACTCACTCACCCAGTTACCCAGTCACCCACTCACTCAGTCACCCACTCACTCAGTCACCCACTCACTCAGTCACCCACTCACTCACTCAGTTGCCCACTCACTCACTCAGTCACCTGCTCACTCGCTCAGTCACCCGCTCACTCGCTCACTCACCCAGTCACTCGCTCTGTCACCCGCTCACTCACTCAGTCACCCGCTCACTCACTCAGTCACCCGCTCACTCACTCAGTCACCTGCTCACTCACTCAGTCACCTGCTCACTCAGTCACCCGCTTACTCAGTCACCCGCTCACTCAGTCACCTGCTCACTCAGTCAACCGCTCACTCAGTCACTCGCTCACTCAGTCACCCACTCACTCGCTCAGTCACCCGCTCACTCACTCAGTCACCTGCTCACTCACTCAGTCACCGCTCACTCACTCAGTTACCCGCTCACTCACTCAGTCACCCGCTCACTCACTCAGTTACCCGCTCACTCACTCAGTCACCTGCTCCCTCACTCAGTCACCCACCTGCTCACTCACTCAGTCACCCGCTCGCTCACTCAGTCACCCGCTCGCTCACTCAGTCACCCACTCACTCGCTCAGTCACCCGCTCACTCGCTTAGTCACCTGCTCACTCGCTCAGTCACCCGCTCACTCACTCAGTCACCCACCCGCTCACTCACTCAGTCACCCACCTGCTCACTCACTCAGTCACCCACTCGCTCACTCAGTCACCCACTCGCACACTCAATCACCCACTCACTCACTCAATCACCCACTCACTCAGTCAGTCACCCACTCACTCACTCAGTCACTCCACCCACTCAGTCAACCTACTCACCCACAGTCACCCACCCACCCAGTCAGTCACCCACTCACCCACTCACCCACCCATTCAGTCACCCACTCACCCACCCATTCAGTCAGTCACCCAAAACCACCCACCCATTCAGTCAGTCACCGACCCCACCCACCCACTCACCGACCCCACCCACCCACTCACCGACCCTACCCACCCACTCACCGACCGACCAAAACCCACTCACTCACCCACCCAACCCAGTCACTGACCCACCCAGTCACCGAACCCAGTCACCGACCCAAAAAAAGTCACCCAGTCACCGACCCACCCACCGACCCAAAGTCACCCACCCACCGAACCAAAGTCAACCGACCCAAAATCACCCACCGACCCAAAGTCACCCACCCACCGACCCAAAGTTACCCACCCACCAACCCACCGACCCAAAGTCACCCACCGACCCAAAGTCACCCACCCACCGACCCAAAGTCGACCAACCCAAAGTCAAAACCCACCCTCCCAAAGTCACCCACCCACCAACCCACCGACCTAAAGTCACCCACCCACCAACCCACCTACCCAAAGTCACCCACCCACCAACCCACCGACCCAAAGTCACCCACCCACCAACCCAAAGTCAAACCGACCCAAAGTCAAACCGACCCAAAGTCACCCACCCACCCAGTCACCGACCCACAGTAACCCACCCACCCAGTCACTGACCCAAAGTAACCCACCCACCCAGTCGCCGGCCCAAAGTCAACCACCCACCCAGTCACCAACCCAAAGTCACCCACCCACTCAGTCACCAACCCAAAGTCACCCACCCACTCAGTCATCGACCCACCCACCCACTCAGTCAAGTGTCACCCACCCACCCACCCACCCACCCACTCAGTCACCCATCCACCCACACAGTCACCCACACACTCAGTCAACTCAGTCACCCACCTAGCTGTCAATGGAGGGGGAAGCCCAACCCTGTCGCCCGCCCCCCCAAAATTACATCCCGGGCAACGCCGGGTATATCAGCTAGTATTATATATTATATGGCTTGCTACCCCTAACGTCACAATAACTTTAGGGGTTTTAGTGGTTAGGGTAGGGGGATAACTTTAGGGTTTCAGCGGTTAGGGTAGGACGATAACTTTAGGGGTTTTTGTGGCTAGGGGGATAACTTTAGAGGTTTTAGTGGTTAGGGTAGGACGATAACTTTAGGGGGTCAGCGGTTAGGGAAGGGGAATATCATTAGGGGTTTTAGTCATTAGGGTAGGGGGATAACTTTAGATTTTTTTTGCAATTAGGGTAGGGAGATAACTTTAGGGGTTTTAGTGGTTATGGTAGGTGGATAATTTTAGGAGTTTTAGCGGTTGGGGTAGGGGAATAACTTTAGGGGTTTGTGGTTATTGTAGGGGGATAACTGTAGGGGGATAACTTTAGGGGTTTGTGGTTATTGTAGGGGGATAACTTTAGGGGTTTTAGTGGTTAGGGTCGGCGGGTAACTGGGATTTTCAGCGGTTAGGTTAGGGGGTATAACTTTAGGGGTTTTAGTGGTTAGGGTAGGGGGATAACTTTATGGGTTTTAGTGGTTAGGGTAGGGGGATATCTTACTTTAGAGGTTCAGCGTTTAGGGTAGGCGGATATGTTTAGGGGTTTTAGTCATAAGGGTATGGGGATAACTTTAGGGGTTTTAGCGGTTAGGCTAGGCGGATAACTTTAAGGATTTTATTGGGTAGGGAGATAGTTTTAGGGGTTTTCGTTGTTAGGTTAGGGTGATAACTTTAGAGATTTTAGCGGTTAGGGTAGGGGGATTACTTTACGGGGTTCAGTGGTTAAGGTAGGGGGATATCTTTATGTGTTTTAATCATTAGGGTAAGTGGATAACTTTAGGGTTTTAGTGGGTAGGGTAGGAGGACAACTTTAGGGGTTTTAGTGGGAAGGGAAATAACTTTATGGGTTGGTTTAGTGGTTAGGGTAGGGGATAAGTTTAGGAGTTTTAGTGGTTAGGTTAGGGGGATAACGTTAGGGGGTCAGCGGTTGGGGAAGGGGAATATCTTTAGGTGTTTTAGTCGTTAGTGTAGGGGGATAACTTTAGGGAATTTACAGGTTATGGTATGGGATAACTTTAGGAGTTTAATGGTTAGGGCGATAACTTTAGGAGTTTTGGTTGTTAGGGTAGGGGGATAACTTTAGAGATTTTAGTTGTTAGGATAGGGAGATAACTTTAGGGGTTTTAGTGGTTAGGGCAGGGGGGATAACTTTAGGGATTCAGTGGTTAGGGTTGGAGGATATCTTTAGGGGTTTTAATCGTTAGGGTAGGGGGATAACTTTAAGGTTTTAGTGGTTAGGGTAGGGGGATAAGTTTAATAGTATTAGTGGGTAGGATATGGGGATAACTTTAGGGGGTCAGCAGTTAGGGTAGGGGGATAACTTTAGGGATTTTAGAGGTTACGTTGGGGGATAACTTTAGGGGTTTTAGAGGTTATGGTAGGGGATAATTTTATGAGTTTAAGTTGTTAGGGTAGGGGGATAACTTTAGGGGTTTTAGTGGTTATATCAGGGGGATAACTTTAGGGTTTTTAGTAGTTAGGTAGGGGGATAACTTTAGGGGTTTTAGCGGTTAGGGTAGGGGGATAACTTTAGGGGTTCAGCGGTTAGGGTAGGCGGATATCTTTAGGGGTTTTAGTAGCTAGGGTAATGAGATAACTTTAGTGATTTTACCGGTTAGGGTAGAGGGATAAATGTAAGGGTTTTAATCATTAGGGTAGGGGGATAACTTTAGGGTTTTAGTGGTTAGCGTAGGGGAAACAAATAGTTTGCATGAACGAGTGGACTTTGACCTGGGATATTCTGTCTGGGCCTGTGAGATCTGTTGCAGCAGTGAAGAAGAAACTGCAGAAATTATTTGAGGAGATGGAATGATGGGCCCCTGCTCTATCTACTTGGTGTCGTTTGGGGAGAATTGGCTGGATAGAGCATCTACTTGGATGTTCTTGGATCCTGGACGATAGGAGATCACAAAGTTGGACCGAGTGAAGAAGAGATCCCACCTCGCCTGACGCGTCCCAAGTCTTTTTGCTCCTTCAATATATTCTAAGTTCTTGTGATCTGTAAAGATTGTGATTGGAGAAGTTGCCCCCTCAAGCAAATGTCTCCCTTCTTCTAGAGCAATTTTCATGGCCAGAGGTTCCCAATTCCCAACATCATAATTTCTTTCTGCGGCAGAATTTTTTTTTAGAAAAGAAGGCACAAGGGTGGAGTTTCCCATTAAATTCCTTCCTTTGAGAAAGAACGGCTCCGGCTCCCAGATCAGATGCGTCCACTTCAAGCACGAAGGATTTCGTAGGAACTGGATGGATCAGCACAGATGCTGACGAAAAAGCGAAATTGAGCTTCTCAAAAGCTGGAAGAGCCTCAGTGGGCCATATCTTAGGGTTCACCCTTATCTTAGTAAGAGCTATATTGGGTGCAACCATCTTGGAGAAGTTCCTGATAAAACGTTGGTAGTAGTTAGCAAACCCAAGAAATCGTTCAGTTGGTTTGAGGCCTGTCGGAAAGGACAATCCAGCACTGCCGATACTTTTGCACGATCCATCTCAAAGCCAAGGGAGTGAGATGAAATTCCCAAGGAAGGAAATCTTCTTATGTTCGAACTGGCATTTCTTGAGCTTGGCAAAGAGGGAGTGGTCCCGAAGTCTTTGGAGGACCAGTCTAACCTGCGCCCGATGTTCAGACAAAGAACTGAAAAAAATAAGGATATCATCCAGATATACCACGAGAAATTGGTCAAGTAGATCCCGGAAAATGTAATTAATGAAGTTTTGAAATACGGCCGGTGCGTAGCATAAACCGAATGGCATGACTAGATATCCATAGTGGCCATCATGGATATTAAAGGCTGTCTTCCACTAATCACCCTCTCTGATCCGAATTAGATTATAAGGTCTTCGAAGATCCAGTTTGGTGAAGATTGTAGCCCTGCGTAAGCAGCCAAACAGTCCAGGAATGAGGGGTAGAGGATACCGATTTTTTACGATGATTTTATTTTGGCCTCTGTAATCGATACATGGCCTGAGAGAACCGCCTTTTTTGGACATGGATAAGAAACCCGCACCAGCGGGAGAAGTTGATGTATGAATAAACCCACGCTGAAAGTTCCCTGAAATGTATTCCCGCATAGCCTTGGTTTCTGGTTCCAAATGGGGGTAGGTGTGGCCTCGAGGAGGGATGGCCCCTGGGAGTAGATCGATAGCACAATCATAAGGTCGGTGTGGCGGTAACTCCTCTGCCTGTTTTTTGTCGAATACATCGGCAAATTCCTGGTAAAAAACTGGAAGGCATGATGAGGAAATCTCAGTAGGTAGCCGAACCTCGGCGATGATGCGAGACACCAGAAAACATAATCCATGGCACTTGATTGGTTGCCCAATTGATTTTAGGATTGTGGTGCCACAACCAGGGAAGTCCTAGAACCACTGGAGTCGAGGGAGAGCAAATGACGTAGAATGACAGTTTCTCTTTGTGAAGTGCCCAAACCATAACCAGCAAAGGATTAGTCTCAAGGGTGATGGTCTCAGGTATCAGAGGAAGGAAGTGGATTTCTGTGAATATGTGGTCAATCAAATTCCCTGCAGCTCCTGAATCCACAAACGCCTGAGTGAAAATGGAGGCTGGTCCCCAGGAGAGTGAAACTGGGAGGAGCAGCTGTGAATGTTGTGACAGAGAAGGAATAAAAGAAATGCCCAGAGAATATTCTTCTATCTTCACTGGGCACTGGAGTTTTCCCGATTAAGGACAATTTCGGGCAAGGTGACCTTTGAGCCCACAGTACAGACAGCCCCCTGACACGTCTCCTAGTTCTCTCCTGCTCAGGCAATTTGGCATCACCTAATTGCATCGGTTCCTCCATGGAAAGAGGTGTAGAAAGAGGGTTCTGAAAGTGGGGGACAAGCTGGAGTTTTGGGAATTCGTCTCGCTCTGTCTGTCGTTCTCGCATCTGGAGATCCATTCTGATACAGAGAGCAATGAATTCCTCCAGATCCTTGGGGGTGTCCCGACAAATCAGTTCATCCTTTAAACCCTCAGAAAGTCCCTGCCAAAATGCTGCCAGCAGAGCTTCATTTTTCTAGCCTGTCTCCGCAGCAAGAGTTCGGAATTCAATGGCATACTGACCCACAGTACGGGTTCCTTGCCAGATTCGAAGGAGCGAAGCAGAAGCAGAAGAGCCGCGACCAGGAGTGTGAAAAACTTTTTTGAAGGCTTGGAGAAAGGCAGCGGCAACATTAACCAGTGGGAATTCCTATTCCCAGAGAGGGAGGCCCAAGCCAAAGCCTCATCCGTCAGTAGGGAAATTATGTAGGCTACCCTGAATCGATGGGTGCAGAACATGGAGGGCTGGAGTTCGAACTGGATTGAACATTGGTTCAAAAATCCTCTACAAGTCAAAGGGTCCCCTCCATAACATAGGGGTGTCGGGATCTGTAGTTCTCTGTGCATAGGGGATGATGGTGCTGGTGCCAGAGATGCTGTCAGCAATGGCAGTGCAGGGGTAGAACCCACCTGAAATGTATCCAGCCGGATGATAATGTCCTGATGTCGGCTAGAAATTAGTGCCATCTGCTGGTTTTGCTGGGCGAGGCGTGTCTCATGTAGTTCCCTTGGAGAGATACGGATCGCACTACCTCAGCGGGGTCCATATTGGCCGAGCAAAATGTGACGGTGCTCATTTCAAATCAGGAAGCGGACACGCAGGGCTGAGGCTGATGCAAATAAACTGACCACAGCAGAGTCCTGTAAGAGTATCCATAGTCGGTAGCAGGCAGAGGTCAGGGCTGGCAGCAGTTGTGCAAAGTCCAGTAAACAGGCAAATGGTCAGGGCAGGCAGCAAGATCAGGGTCAGGGTCCGGGGTCAGCAACTGGGGAATCCAAACAGACGAAAGGTTAAGTTGGGATAGTGTAGACAAACAGGAACTGCAAACGTAGAACCTTGCTCGGCGACTCCCACTAGGAACTTCAGCCTTATATAGCAGGCTGCTAGTATCCAAAATGGCCACAGTGAGCAGAAAGAGCAGGTGATTTGGTGTAACGAGTGCTCACCACAAACAGGATGGGACTGCAAGGCTGAGGGGGGGGATAGTGATATACACCGACCTACAACCACGTAACCGCGTCCGTGTGCAGAGTGAAGGTTGTGTAGCCAGGTCAGGGTAGGAGAGGTCAGAATGGTTGTTATACTCGCCGTAATTTGGGGTTGGAGAAGTCGGATAGTCGTTGTGCGTAGTGGGGGTCCAGGAGTAGAGAAGGTGGGAGTCCAATCAAGGTAACAGAAATCAAGGCAGAATCAAAGAGCAACAGCAGGGCAGCAGGATGCTTGAGGCAAGCACTAAAAACATAAACAGAAGTTTATGCCAATTTGCCTAAGGGCTGGCTGAGCATATAAAGAATAGAGAGCAAATGGGAAGGCTGAAGGCAATGAGTCATCACAGGTAGACTGTGTACTGATAGGCAGGGGCAGAGTGTATCACAGCTGTGGAATAATTAATGTTGTTAACCCCTCGAGTACCCCATGTAATGCGACGTCGGTGTTTAGTGGAGACAGGAACGTTCTCCGTTGCGTCACGGGACGCAGTGTGGGGGCGGAGCTTAGGTCCGGTCTTGGCAGGAGTACTGTGCAAAGCGCACAATCAAGTGGCGTCACCCACGGCATCACTGGGCAGACCCGAGGTCCAATCCACACAGTTCCCCCCCCCCTTCAGGGGCAACCTTCGGGCATCCCAGGGATGGTTTGGAGGGAAATCTTTGATGAAAGACCTGAACGAGCCTAGGATCATGCAGTTGGTCCCTTGGAATCTGAGAACGCTCTTCGGGGCAAAAGCCCCTCCAATGAACCAGGAGCTTTCCACTGGTAAACCTGGAGTCTAGGACCGTCTGGAATTCAAATTCCTGTTCAATTGTTCAGGAGGGGACACCGAAGCAGGAGACTGAGGATCCTGTATGAAGGGTTTGAGAAATGAGGTATGGAATAAAGAAGAAATTTTCATGGAAGCTGGCAACCGTAGCCGATAGGCCACAGGATTGACCTTCTCGATGACAGGAAATGGGCCAATAAACCTGGGTGCCAATTTTGCAGTGGGAACCTTCAAATGAATATTCTTCGTTGACAGCCATACTTTTTGCCATGGAATGTAAGTTGGTGCTTTACGGCGATGCCGGTCGGCCTACTTCTTCTGCATAGAGACTGCCTTTCTGAGGTTCTCCTGAATCTTTTTCCATGACTGTTGAAGATGCAGAATCCTATTATCCGCTGCTGGTACCCCAGATCCAGGTCCCGCAATGGGAAGCGCTAAGGGATGGAAGCCGAAATTGGAAAAGAATGGTGAGTCCTTAGTGGACTCATTACGTGATGGTTATGAGTGAATTCGGCCACGGCAAGAGATCTATCCAGTTGTCCTGAGTATCAGAAATGAAGCAACATATGAACTGTTCAAGTGATTGATTCGTTCGATCCGTCTGACCATTAGTCTGAGGGTGATAGCAGTAAGAAAAGTTAAGAGAGATTACGAGATGTTGGCAAAAGGCCCGCCAAAATTTAGAGATAAATTGAGAGCCTCGATCTGACACAATAACTTGGGGGACCCCATGAAGACCAAATACGTCCATGATAAATATTTCAGATAGTTTGAGAGCATTGGATAGGCCCTTGAGGGGAATGAAATGGCCTGCTTGGAAACCGGTCGACCACCACCAGAATGAGTTCCGGGCGGTCCGGAACCAGGAAAGGCTGCAGCAACCCTGATCGCCTGATACGGGGAGTCTTGTTTTGGGCACAAGTAGGGAAGAAAATCAGGGCTCCACGGATTTGCTCAATAAACTAATTTATTGCCAATAGACTTAACGTTTCGGCCACACAGGCCATTTCTGCTTTTGAGAAAGGCCTGTGTGGTCGAAACGTTAAGTCTATTGGCAATAAATTAGTTTATTGAGCAAATCCGTGGAGCCCTGATTTTCTTCCCTTTGTTATACCCTGGATTGATACAGAGAATCCTGAACCTGGAGCACCGGTAGTTGTATCCCCTTTTTTCTGATTATAATAGTGTGCAGCAATTTATCATTCTTTTGGGCACAAGTAGAACATGCGGTGACAAATTTCTTAATGTCCTTATGCATTCCTGGCCACCAAAAGATCAGTTCCAGGAGATCAACAGTTCTCTTTGTACCTGGATGTACCTGGATGGCCGTAATGGGCGCTACTACGGATGAAAAGTTCTGTATGAACCTACTGTAGTAGTTTGCGAAGCCTAAAAATCATTGTACGACCTTCAGGGTCGTAGGACGAGGCCAATCCAAAACTGCTTTCACTTTGGCTGGGTCCATGGCAATGCCAGTATCGAAGATGATATAGACCAGAAAGGACGTCGTAGTCTGATGGAAGTGACACTTAGCCAATTTCACGACCAAGTGATTCTCCCGTAGGGGGGGGGGGGGGAGGGAAGGAAGAGGGAGGAAGAGGAAAGGGGAAGGGGGGGGGAGGGAGGAGGGAAAGGGGGAGGGTTAAGGGGGCCAGGGAGAGCAGAAAACTCATATCATAATAAACTGCATATTGTACATGGATACAAGTTCAATAGTAGTGCCGCAGGAGGAAGCCACAACCTCCATATTAATGAACAATTTGTTAACTGAGGAACAAGTTCATAAGCAACTTGAAAAATTAAAGTAAATAAGGCACCTGGCCCCGATGGCATACATCCAAGAGTTCTCAAGGAGTTAAAGCTGCAGTTCAGTCTTTTTTTTTTTTTTTTAATTATTTTTTTTACTTCAATAGTTTTATGTGGGCAATCTCTAATTACCTAAAGAACTGTATAGCTGCCAGTCAATTCGTTCTCCATGTATTGATCGGTGAAATTTGGTGACATCATTAGTGAAGGGATATGTTTTTCTTCTGCTTCTGTCACTCAGTGGAAGCTCATGAATATTCATGAGCACTCCTGCACTGACATGTGCTAGAGGGAGGGCAGGGCTGACAAAGGGGTTTGCCAGGGCTTGTGACAGGACATGAAGGGGCAGTGCCTTAGCAAATGGTTGTTAAAATAGAATACAAGAAAATTGGTTTTTCAAAGTTGTTTTTTTAAAAACAGAAAATGCTAAAAGTATTTTTTCTTACTACAGAACTGATTTATTAAAAAAAACACACATGCAGGATATTGACTGAACTGCAGCTTTAAGCTAAGTAATAGCCAAACCATTATATTTAATATTCAAGGACTCTATTTCCACAGGCTCAGTACCACAAGATTGGCGTAAAGCAGATGTGGTGCCTATATTTAAAAAGGGAGCTAGATCACAACCGGGAAATTACAGACCTGTAAGCCTGACTTCAATAGTAGGGAAACTACTTGAAGGTTTAATACGGGATAACATTCAGGAATACTTAATGGAAAACAAAATTATTAGTAATAGTCAGCATGGATTTATGAAGGATAGATCTTGCCAAACTAACCTTATTTGTTTCTTTGAGGAGGTAAGTAGGAATTTAGACCAGGGTAGTGCAGTTGATGTGGTCTACTTAGATTTTGCAAAGGCTTTTGATACGGTTTCACACAAGAGGTTGATGTACAAAATAAAAAAAATTGGACTCAGTAATAATATATGCACCTGGATTGAAAACTGGTTAAAGGACAGACAATAGAGGGTTGTCATAAATGGAACTGTTTCAGGTTGGGCTAAAGTCGTGAGTGGAGTACCTCAGGGATCGGTACTGGGACCCCTGCTTTTTAACTTGCTTATTAATGACCTTGAGGTTGGGATCGAGAGCAAAGTCTCCATCTTTGATGATGATACTAAATTGTGTAAGGTAATAGAATCAGAGCAGGATGTAATTTCTCTTCAGAAGGACTTGGAGAGACTGGAATCCTGGCCAGGTAAATGGCAAATGAGGTTTAATACAGATAAATGTAAGGTTATGAATTTGGGATGCAAGAATAAAAAGGCGACTTACAAATTAAATGGAGATATATTGGGGGAATTCTTGATGGAGAAGGATTTAGGAGTGCTTGTAGACTGCAGGCTTAGCAATAGTGCCCAATGTCATGCAGTAGCTGCAAAGGCAAACAAGATCTTATCTTGCATCAAACGGGCAATGGATGGAAGGGAAGTAAACATAATTATGCCCCTTTACAAAGCATTAGTAAGACCACACCTTGAATATGAAGTACAATTTTGGGCACCAATCCTAAGAAAAGACATGATGGAACTAGAGAGAGTGCAGAGAAGAGCCACCAAATTAATAAAGGGGATGGACATTCTAACTTATGAGGAGAGGCTAGCTAAATTAGATTTATTTACATTAGAAAAGAGGTGTCTAAGAGGGGATATGATAACTATATACAAATATATTCAGGGACAATACAAGGAGCTTTCAAAAGAACTATTCATACCACGGGCAGTACAAGGGACTCGGGGCCATCCCTTAAGGTTGGAGGAAAGTAGATTTCACCAGCAACAAAGGAAAGGGTTCTTTACCGTAAGGGCAGCTAAAATGTGGAATTCATTACCCATGGAGACTGTGATGGCAGATACAATAGATTTGTTCAAAAAAAGGTTGGACATCTTTTTAGATAGGAAAGGTATACAGGGATATACCAAATAAGTATACATGGGAAGGATGTTAATCCAGGGATTAATCCGATTGCCAATTCTTGGAGTCAGGAAGGATTAATTTTTCCCCATAATGGGTTTTTTTGTTTGCCTTCCTCTGGATCAATAAGTAAGTATAGATATAGGATAAAGTATCTGTTGACTAAATTTAGCATAGGTTGAACTTGATGGACCTACTTCTTTTTTCAACCTCATCTACTATGTAACTATGTAACTC
Organism: Ascaphus truei; assembly: GCF_040206685.1. Taxonomy (NCBI): domain Eukaryota; kingdom Metazoa; phylum Chordata; class Amphibia; order Anura; family Ascaphidae; genus Ascaphus; species Ascaphus truei. The sequence continues at coordinate 64,014,678 of NC_134492.1, read as the reverse complement.
GAAGGGTAAACGTTGTGCATGGATCTGGATACTTGGGCTGCGGTGTCTGTGAACACTCTACATCACTGGCGCAAGTTACAACTAACAAAGCAGTGGAAGCCCACAAAAGTCAGACTACCGACCTACTACAACTTTTAAAGCCGATCGGCTGCGTGACAGTATGTGTCACGTAGAAAGGGAAAACAAAAAGACTTCACTATACATCCTAGAATGGGGAGGGCCACCCTTATTTGGACGGGACTGGATACGGTCCTTTGGAATGCCAGACATTCAAGTCAACTCCTGTCACGCTCTAGAACAAAACATAGACCAGCACGAGCCATGGATGAAACACCTACGACATACGGATAGCACCGGTTTTGATATCGACTTGGGCAAAGTTAAGGGTGATTCCGTTCAATTGAATTGAATTTAAGAAAAGGGGCGACCTCAACATTTTTCAAGGCGAGGTCAGTTCCATTCGCCCTGCAGGATGGAGTACAAACAGAGCTAAAGCATTTGGAGGAGTTAGGGATAATCTCCAAGGTAAAACATGGCGCAATGGGCATCACCAATTGTGCCAGTAAAGAAAAATAATGTCGAGCTGCACATATGTGGAAATTTCCGAATGGCAGTGAACAGCTAATTGATCATGGACCAGTATCACCTTCCAAGAAATGAAGAAATCTTTGCTTCCATAGCGGGGGTGTTGGGGAGGAGGCCGATTTTCAAAATCGATCTCAAGCATGCGTACCTGCAAATGGAGGTTCACCCTGATTCCAGGAAATATCTCACGATCAACACACAAAGGACTTTTTTGTTTAACCAAATGGTTTTTGGATTGCCACAGCACCCACAATATGGCAGCAGAAAATGGAGGAAATATTAGCTAGCATACCTTATACTTAGTGTATGCCTGATGATATGTTGATCACCGGGCGCACTGACGAGGAGCATCGCCACAATGTCGAGCTGGTCCTATAACGCTTAATGGACTATGGGTTAAAGGCAAATCTGCAAAAATGCAAGTTTTTTGTGTCCAAATTGGAGGTTTGCGAACATGTGATGGATGAAGAAGGGCTCCACACAACGGAAGACAAGGTGGATGCATTAGTGAAGGGCCGAAGGCTCCCACACCCAAGGATGTCTCACAACTTCGTTCCTTCTTGGAACTACTGAACTGGCTTGTGTGTCCTGGTTGATTTCAAGTGCTGGTTGTAGTAAGTGTAACGGTGTTTCCCCCACCCCCTCCCATGCCCCATCACAGATAGGGGCCATTACATGGTGTGCGTGTTGCATACTGCTGGTAACAAGAGGGCTGAGTCGTACGTGACGACTTTAGGACACAGGAACAGGCTTCTGGGGTCCATACCCCACATAATACTTAGCAGTGCAGCGCCTCCATCTGCCGTAGGCTGCAGGGAAATGGAGATGATCTCCCACAGTAGAACTTGTACCTCTCCCCCCAGTTAGATCACACAGCAGGCCGGAGGTATATTGTAAACAGGAACAGTTTATTACTACACACTTTGCAGAAACACAGCTACGCAGCAGTCGTCTGCCGGATACAGTCTCTTTAGATCAGCCTTCACTGGAGATGGTCCCTGGACCGTCACTACAGGCCAAGGGCACCCGCAGCCATCCTAGCTCTTCCCAACCTTCCTAGCGGAGGCAGAGGTATATGTTCACACTCACTCATCCCTGCAGGGAAGAACATATGGGAAGGCCCCAATCTCAGGCTCCCAGTCGTGTGACCTGCCTTCCTCAGAAGGAAGGACCAACCACACTAACTTTAGGGCGGTCCTGCCCTTAAGTACAGCCAGAAGGCGGGCACCCCGTTGTCAAAGTTACAACAGGATGTACCACCCCCTGCTGTCACTCAAGTGCAGCACCAAAGTTGAAGGGGAAAACCCCATGATAACTACTGACCAGGCCTGCTTATACCAGGACTTACTGTCAGGAGAAGGGCAGGTTAGTAGTCAGGGGTAACCCTGCTACATAAGTGTGCAGTTAGAACCAGAAGGGATGTGCTGTGTATACTAGTGTATACTAGCAGGAGTGGCTGAATTTGGGGAGTGTACAGTTGGTTAATTTATTTTCAAAGTGTGTGGTAATTGAAAGCCTGCAGCTTTTTTTTCTTCCCCTGCTTGGTTGAGCCACCTGTGGGTGTGATTAGTTGATTGCTAACCTAACACACCTAGTGGTGGATGGGCGGGTGTGTCTCTATTTAAACAGAGAACAAGAAATTTGTTCCCAGCACTCAAAATAATGATAGAAATTAATAATGTCAAAATAATAGTTTTTACTGGTATAGAAGAAATAGTTAAGAGTTGATTAGAATACTGTAATTATTTGATAGTCTATGCTATCATTGTATTAGACATCTGTACTTATAAACTTGATGGAGTGGTTTAAATAATCAGACTATATTTTGTCGGACAGCCTGTTCGTCTAGAAGTGGTGTCAGACACAATCACTGTGTATAGTACCCCACTGTGGGGTCTCTAGGTATAGACACCACTACAGTTTTTTGCATTTATTATTGCTCTACTATGTTTTACGGAACACTTTTTTGTTGACAGGGACAAGGGAAATACCTGGATCTGTTGATCTAAGGGAACAGGCCAGAAGAAGGGGCCAGGTGCCCCGAAACGTTACATTGCCCCCCTTATTCCCCTGTTTTCCCCTCACCTTGTCTATCCCATTGTGTTTCCCTCTCCTCACTTAGGATTTTTTGTTCTATGTACTTTGCAACATCAGTGTATGTAATTTTGATCTACTATTTTGTCCTCAGCAGTCATTTGCTTAGCACGAATATATGCTGCTGTTTATTATTCTTCTATACCAGTAAAAACTATTATTTTGACATTATTCATTTCTATCATTATTTCGAGTGCTGGGAACAAATTTATTGTTCTATTGTGTAACACTGGAGGGAATCAGGGTCCCTCCTTGTTCCCGTGCACCACTTTGTTATTTAATTCTATATGCTTTATTTTTTTTAGGTGCTGCTAAAAAACGTATACTTTCTATTTAAACAGAGGTTTCTAACGAATCCTGAGCTTGAATGTCCTGGTTGACAACAAGTGCTGGTTGTATTATGTGTAGGGTGACCATTTGTCCCGGTTTTGCCGGGACAGTCCCGTTTTTTTGTGTCCTGTCCCGGTTTTAAGTCCGTCCCGGTTTTGTCCCGGTTTTTGTCCCTGGTCCCGGTATTGGGGGGCAGCGGCGGTGAGTAGAATGCGGCGGCCGGTAAGTATTTTCTATGTACAATGTGTGTGTGAATGCTGCCTGGGGGACTGAATGAAGGAGAATGCCGGGGGGTGGGACTTAGAATGCCAGCCGGCCCACATGGGATTGGATGAATGATGATGCCGGGGGCGAGACTCCCTGTCTCCCTCCCTGTCTCCATCTCTCTCCCTCCCTGTCTCCGTCTCCCTCCCTCCCTGTCTCCGCCTCCCTTCCTCCCTGTCTCCCTCTCTCTCCCTCCCTCCCTGTCTCC